>NC_138369.1:2119772-2146585 GCF_054177405.1 Leptonychotes weddellii | reverse complement strand
AAAAAAAAAAAAGAGGAAAGCATTTCTCCAGGATTCCCAACTGGAGAGACGCTGCTTTGGAAATAAGATCCCATCCGTAAGCAGGCCCTTGGAAACCCGTTTTCATCATGATGCAGAACCGCACAGCTCATTTATAGACTCGCAGATGAGATGATCTGGAATGTGCTTACCATCCCATCCAAAGATGAGTATGCACATACTCTCAAAGATACATCTGCGTTTTGACAATCACAGGGCCAGCCCCCTCACGTTTTATCCACATCTGCTGATGAGCTGGCTGGTTATCAGGGGTGGTGGGAGATGGTCTTCGGAAATTCCTCCGTGCCACCAGCCCCACCCTGTGCCTTGGCACCAAGCAGAGCGTGCAAAGCTAGCATTCAGGATGAGGTCGTGAAGTTGTATGTTAAGATAAACATTTGAAGAGCTTAAACTAGAACATGAAGTACCATCCTCTGGGGTGGGCTGGGGGAGCTTGGAGCAGAGACTTCGGGGTCTTCCAGCCCTACCTGCTGTAGTCCTTCCTGGCCCCCTGCCCAGCAGGGACTCCACCTAACAACCAGCGCCCTTGCCCCTCTCTCCCTGCTCAAAACCCTCCCGTGACTCCCCAGCATCCACAAAACAAAGCTGCACGACCCAGTTCAGATCCCAGCTCCATGTTGCCTCGCTGGGGCTGGGGGGTGGGGGGACTTTATTAAAGTGATTTACCATCTCTGAGTCTGAGCTCGCAGCTTCCGCGCCCGCACCGGCTCACCTCCCTTTGGCCCCGCCTCCTCCTGTTCCCGCCTTCTGGGCCCCACCCACGCCGGCTCCACTTCCCCTGGGTCCCGCCTCCCCAGGCTCCGCCCCACTTGCTGTTCCTGGTTCGGTCTTGCTCCGCCCATGGTCCCTAGGCCCCTCCCACCAAGGCGCGAGGACCCATATAGAGCTGTCCCTAGCACTGCCTAAAGGGCGAGCCCACAGCCCTGGAGACGAAAGCCTGGCCGGAGTCCGTCATACGGGCCACGTTTGAGGGCAGTGGAGAGGTTACGGGGCGTCGGAGCCCCTGCGGGGTGGGGCAGCGAGATGGGTTTCCTTCTCCCGGTTCAGGCGCGGACGGGGCAGCCCGGCGCGCGCCGCAGAGGAGGAAGGCCCCCGGCGCAGGCCCCGGATATTTGTGTCAGCGCTGCCGCCACCGTCTCAGCTGATGGGTCGGGATACACGCTCGCGCTCGCGGTCGGCAGGTCGCAGGGGCCGCAGGCAACGGAGCGGGAGTCGGAGCCGAAGTCGGAGCGGGAGCCATGGGCGGCGAAACCGCCGGCGCCGGGACGACGAAGTACGGCGCAGGCGGAGGCGGCAGAGCCGGGAGCGCAGGTGGGGTCGCTGCGTGAACGGCGCTGGGGATCCGGCTCCCGCCCTCGGGGAGCCAGAGATCCTCGAATTAGTCAGAGAGGGCTTCCTGGAGAAGGAGACGTCCGAGTGCGAGTCGCAGTTAGGCAGCGAAAAGGAAAGAGAGAGGTGCTCCAGGCAGGGCACCTGGTGGTTGGAGGGACAGTAAAGGAGCGCAGTGAGCGAGGCGGGGCGGAGGGGAAGTGGGAGAGGAGGTCGGGGCGGTAAGAAGAGACCGGATCGTGCAGTTTTGTGTACCGTGGTGAAGGGTTTGGCCGCTATTCGGAGGGAAGTAGGAAGCCTTGGGAGGATTTTGAGTGATGTAGTTCGGCTTACTTTGTGGAACTTCCTCCGGTTTTCGCGTGGGAAAGGGACTGAGGAGGTTGGCAGGAGTGACAACAGGGAGGAGGAGGATGGTACGGTTGTCTAGGCAACCGATGGTGGTGGCTTTCAGAGAGGGAGGCAGTGGGAGGCACAGTGGGGAAAGATTTGAGAGGGATTTCCTAAGTAGGGGGGACAGCACCTGCTATTGGAAGTGGGTGTCAGAGGAAAGAACTGTTGGTGACAGGTGGCAGGCCTGGGTTGACTCCTAGGACCTGGGTCTCAGCTTCCCCGAGGCTCACAGTTGTGTCCTTTTGGAAATGGGACACCTGTCCAGGCTTGGCTTGAGTCTGTTCCAGCACAAAGGGACCAGGCGGTGCCAGGGACTGACTTTCAGACCTAGGTCCCAATGCTGACTCAGCCCCTAACTGGCTGTGACCCTCAGGCCAGTCCCTGCCCCACTGTGGTCCAAGTTTGCTCCTCTGTGTACTCATGACCTCCCTGGGGCTTCTCCCAGCATGCCTTGTCTCCCATCCTGTTGGCCTGTTCACAACGTGGCCAGGGTGGCTGTAGTCGGATGTGGCTCATTGCCCTCTACATTTGAGAAAGTGGTTTTTCTTTTTTAAGTCTCATAAGATCATTGCAATCCAGGACTTCCAAGAAGTTATAAGAGGCAGAACGGAAATAACGCAGACATGGTTTAACCAGGGCTTGGCAGCCTGCAGCCCGGGAGCCAAGAATGCTTTTTACATGTTGTTTTAAAGATTTCATTCATTTATGAGAGAGAGCACACCGGCGCGCATGCCTGAGCAGTGGGAAGGGGCAGAAGCAGGCTTCCCGCTGAGCAGGGACCCCCCCCCCCTCCATTCGGGACTCGGTCCCAGGACCCTGAGATCATGACCTGAGCCCAAAGCAGATGCCTAATGACTGAGCCACCAGGCGCCCCTGGTTTTTACATTTTTAGTTGGTGAGGGGAAAAGTCAGAAGAGGAATAGTATTTCAGGACGTGTGAAAATGTTACGAGATACTCGAATACATTCAAGTTTTGGTGTGCAGAAGTAAAAGCTTATCGGGACCCAGCCGTGCGCATTCATTCCTGTCTGTCCAGAGCTACTTTTGCTCTGCAACGGCGGAGTGGTAAACTTGTGTCCTCGACCGTCTGGCTCTTTACAGAGAAAGTTTGCTGGCTCTGGTGTGAGCCCCTGGTGTTGCTGTTTTCCACATTGGTTCATGTACAGCAGTACATTTTATTGTTGTCATCTGTGCATCTTTTATATTTGCTGTCTCCTAATATTTGAATTACGATAATCAGCCATCCCGGATAAGTAATTCGAATTGGCACTGTTAATGAAAATTTGGTCAAATGTGTAGTCTGCATACAGACACTCCAAAATAATTGGTTTTCATGGTGTAGACTTTTTGACGTGAGCTTAATAGGTGGAGCATTTAACAGAATAAAGAGACTTGGTTGTTCCTCTACACGTTCAAAGGCCCCTGACCATTAACAAATCTATCCCTGCGGCTCGTGCATTCCATTCCCTGATCACAGTGTTTTTGTCTGGTTTTCAGTCCTGCCAGTCTTACTCCTGTTCACTCTTGCCCATCCTGTGGGACCAGTTTAAACAGCACCTTCTCCTATAAGCTCTCTCTTGTCACCTTGGACAGATCAGGTCCTCTGGTTTCTACACTTAGAGTTCCTCCACCATCAGGACCCAGCCCACCTCCCTGCCCTCACTCCTTCCCTCACTCCCCTTTGTTCACACTTTTCCGGCCACATGGGCCTCCTGCTGCTTCTTGAACGTGCCAGGTAAATTCCTGCCCCAGGGCCTTTGCTCTTGCTATGCTCTCTTCGTGGATTACTCTCTCCCTGTAGCATCCTTCCCCACTTTCTCCAGAGTTGCCTCCTCAGATCTTCATCTCCTCATGCTAAGTCACTCTTCTTTTTGACTTCTGGCACTATCTAGTGTCATGCTGCATGTTTATTTGTTGATGTGAGCCTCCCAAAGGCAGGGACCGTCCGTATCACTGCTGGTCACTGCCATGTCCCCAGAACCTAGAACAGCGCCTGGCACAGCAGGTACTCAGGAAATGTCTGTCACACAAAGGACTGACTGGCAGGCAGTAAGCAGACCTTTGTGATTCCCTCTGCAGGTCGGATTCGGAGGAAGAAAGGTGGCAGCGGCGAAGGAGGCAGAGCCCGAGCCCGCTGCCACCACGCTGGCGCTCACAGGACCGGTCCTCACAGTCCGACTCGGAGGAGGAGCGGCAGCGGGGCCGATGGGCCCGCCGGCGGCGGACACGCTCTTGGTCCCCAGGCTCCTCGGCTTCCAGCTCGGCCTCCCCAGACCGCTCCCAGAGCCCTCGGGAGGCAGCGGCAGCCCTGAGCCAACAGCAGAGCTTGCAGGAGCGGCTGCGGCTGCGGGAGGAGCGGAAGCAGCAGGAGGAGCTGATGAAGGCCTTCGAGACCCCCGAGGAGAAGCGGGCCCGGCGGCTGGCCAAGAAGGAGGCCAAGGAGCGGAAAAAGCGGGAGAAGATGGGCTGGGGGGAGGAGTACATGGGCTACACCAACACTGACAACCCGTTCGGCGACAACAACCTCCTGGGCACCTTCATCTGGAACAAGGTGAGCCTGTTGCCGCCCTCGGCACGTGGCGCGCGTCCTTGGCAGATCCTTCCTGCCCTTCTCGTGGTTTTGTTTTACGTGCCTTTTACGATTTCTGCTTCAAGAGACGTGGTTGAGCACGCACAGCACGCGTTCCCAGGTGGTGCTTTGCTGCTGAGAGTTGATATTAGACGTGCGCACGTGCACGCACCCTGGTGTGTGGTAGCTTTTACTGCGTAAGCGTTCCTGCCGTGTAAAATTTCAGGCGCTCTGCCCAAGACACCGGGCTAAGCTCCAACGTGACTGGAGAGCGGGTTCTCTGCGTCACACGCCCAAGACAGGTGCTCAGTGGTCTCAGTGCTGACGTCTCACACACGGGTCACGTACCCGGCCAGTGGCGGCCTTGCGCACAGGACTTAAAGCCACAGATTTTGTCGCCCAGTTTTGGAGGTCAGATCTCGACAGAGTCCCGCTCCCTCCGGAGGCTCTAGAGGAGAGTGCCCTCCTGCCTCCTGCAGCTTCTGGTGGCTGCTGGGGACCCTTGGCTCTTGGTTGCTTCACCCCAACCCCTGCCTCTGTCGTCATCTTCACGTGGCCATTTTGCCTGTGTGTCCCCTTTCTGTCTTGTAAGGACATCAGTCATTGGTTCAGAGCCCAGCCTCACCCCATGTGAGCTCATCTTAACCCATTACATCTGCAGAGACCCTGTTTCCACGTAAAATCCCCTTCCCAGGTTCCACGGTTGGGAAGGTGACATATTTTTTCGAAGAACATGGTTTAACCGTAACACAGCACCTGTCTGTTGTGGGGAGGCAGGTGGCCTGGGGTGGCGGGAGCAGGCTGGCACAGTCGGATGCCATGGCGTCTGCCACTCACCACGTGCACTCCAGGCCTTTGTCTAGAACCCACTGGCCCATGCCACCTTGGGGCCTTGGTACTCACCGTTCCTCCGCCTGGAACACTCCCCACCTCTTTCCATGGCTGCTGCTTTCTCATTCCTTTAGCTCTCAGCTGACCTGGTCTCTCTCCTAAGAACCTTGTTGCCCGCCCCCACCCCCCCCGGAGTCCCGCAGGTCCTGGCACTGCGTCTCCCCTCCTAGCACTTCACTGACTCACCTGTCCCGTGCATCTGCCGGTGCCAGGGGCTGTGCGGGCCAGGCGTGCATCAGTGAGCTGGAGAGACAAAGACCCCTGTGCAGCCGGCAGCTTTCTGGGGGAGAGACTGTAAATAAGTAGACTAGCCAAGTGCGCAGAGGAGAGAGGGCAGGCTGGCATCGGGGTGCCATGGCTGTGGTTTGAAACAAGCAGGTCTAGAAAGGTCTTGTTGCAAAGCAGACCTCTAAACAGAGGCTCTGATTCTTGATGTGCGATTCCTGCCAGACTGAGCTCCACAGGGCACACTCTGTCCCCAGAGCCTGGTGCACGGTCGGCACTCGGTAGTATCGAATGAACGAGTTCGGGGTGGTTTGTACACACGTGAGCTTGGGCATTTCCCCAACAAGTCTTTCTTGGAGCGCACGCTGGCTTTGGGGAATCTGCCCCATGGGAGGGCTTCATCAGCCCCTCCGGTGATAAGCACTTGGGGGCTCAACCCCAGCTCAGCCTCTGAAGCCTCTCTAGACAGGCCCACAGTTTGGGCAGCATCGCATGTCTATCCCCTTGTCCCAGGGCCGCCGGCTGGCAGCGTGGACAGTCAACGATGCGGACCGCTCACACGCTTCATGCCGGGCATCGTTCAGAGTGCTCTCCGCACGTCGACTCTCCCTAACACAGCCTCGTCAGCTCGGGCCACTGAGTTGCTCACCCAGGGTCTCCCCGCTCATGAATGGCAGAGCTGTGATTGGCTCCTCATCCGTGCCCTCAGTTGCTGTTCTGTGTGGCCGTAGGTGACAAGTACAGTCACTATTAATATGTGTGGAGGCAGCCCAGGCTGAGGCGGGGGAGGCCAAGGAGCGGCCCGGGCATCCAGGGGTGGCCCCAAGCCGGGCAGTTCTGTGTCCTGCCGGAGGCACGTTCTGGGCACTGGGAGAATCCGTGCACAGCCCTCGCAGCCGGGGGAGCACTCATCAGAAGTGCAGGCTTAGCGCCCAGCTCAGGCAGTGATTGTGAGGGGATATTGGAGGGCTTGAGGGGTCTCCAGCCCCGTACCTCGAGCACCCTCCATCAGGTGAGGACACAAACAGGGAAGAATCGCATTCGCTGTGTCTTGTTCTGCTCCAGGGGTCTGTGAGCATGGGGACCGTTGTTCCCCTCATAGCGACCCCAGGCAAGTGTGCTTTCTGAGTCTGTCTCTCCTTCTGTCGCTGTCCTGGCTCTGCCCACTTGGTGTGGGCATCTGACCAGTGGGCATCTGAGGGCTTAAACCTCACAGAGCTGGCCCAGCGAGGCTTCTGTGTAAACGAGGGCAGTGGGTGAATGACACTCCGTGAATGACACTCCGGAGCCCCCGTGGCGGGTGGCTGCCTCCCCTCTGCATGTTAGTGTACATCCCACCCATGCTGGAGGCTGGTCCGAAGCATCGCATTCTATCACTTTAGGTCTGGGAATACTAAGGGGGTTGCGTCTTCAGTGGAAGTCAGTGAGGTGTGGCCGTGGGCAGATCCCTTCTTTCGGTCTCGTGGTCTTATCTTCAAAAACACCGCTCAGCCTGGTCGATCTCAATCTGGATCTTGCGGAGGGGTGCCTGGAACACCCTTGGCAGGTGGTGCCTGGGAAGGTGGGAGGGAGCATCTCTGCTCAGTGGGTGTGTGCTTGGCCCTTCCAGGCCCTGGAAAAGAAGGGCATCAGCCACCTGGAGGAGAAGGAGCTGAAGGAGCGGAACAAGAGAATCCAAGAGGACAATCGCCTGGAGCTGCAGAAGGTGGGGTTGCCCCTGGCCTGCCTACATGGGGTCAGGAGGCCTTCCCTTGTGAGGGCGTAAAGGCTCACCCTGGCTTATGTCAAGGAAGACCTGATTGGCTTACACAGAAAGTCCAGGGGAACTGGCTTCAGGCACAGCCGGATGCAGGGGTTCGGGCAGCCCCCAGCAAGCTGTCTCCCTCCACCTCTTGGTTCTGCTGACCTCTGGGTCAGACACTCTCAGATACTTCCTTCAAGATGACCAAAATGACCCTGGCTGGTGCAGGCTGCTGTGTTTCGAGCAGAAAGAATGCACCTCTGTCCTAGGGCTGTCCGAGGCCTTGAGCTTCCCTGACCAGTCCCAAGTCCGGGGCTGGTGGGCTGGGGGCAGGCCTGGGTTATATCCCACCCCTGACCCCAGGGTGCCCCATGGCCTAGGAGAGTACAGGGCAGGCCCCACGAGACCCCCATCTGGCTGTTAGGGGCTGCCTGTACCCCCCCATCGGCCCCCTGTGCCCCCAGGTGAAGCAGCTGCGGCTGGAGCGGGAGCGGGAGAAAGCCATGCGGGAGCAGGAGCTGGAGATGCTGCAGCGGGAGAAGGAGGCGGAGCACTTCAAGACGTGGGAGGAGCAGGAGGACAACTTCCACCTTCAGCAGGCCAAGCTGCGGTACGTGCTGCCTCCACCACCTGCTACCCTCCTCCGGGCCCAAGCGCATGGAGCCCTGCCTGCCCCAGGGCCTTTGTGCATGCTCTTTCCACTGCCTGGAGCCTTCTGCCCTGGCTGGTGCCCCTTGCCCTTCAGGTTTCCACCCATCACCTCCTCAGGGAGTCCCTCCCTGACCCCCCTTCTGGTGCCAACTCCTGCTGCGTGCGCCACTTCCTGTTCGCTTCCTTCCTTGAGCCTGTCTCCCCCATTGAGTCCCGTCTCAGGGAGACATCTGAATGGTCCTTGCTCCGCATAGTGCTGCTACATGAGCGAGCAGGGTGCTAGACCCCAGGCTGGTATGGTCATCCCTCTCCACCCCCCAGCTCCCAGGAGTGTCTGTTCATCAGGCCCGGTCACAGACAAGGACCCATGAGCGCCTGAGGCCACACAGCAGGCATCTGAGCCCGAGGTCTGGCTTGTGTGCCCCGGGAGCCCGCTCCTGGCCCCCTCTCTGTCCTGCTGCCTACTGGCCACACCGGCCCCCAGGGGCTCAGACCTGGTTACAGGGCTCCCTTGGGTTGGACCAGCGCTTGACATGTGTCCCCACGGGTGCAGCACTGAGGCTTTGGATCTTCCACCCCAGCAGCCCATCCACTGGGAGGAGGTGGTCTTCTCTGCCTCACTGTGTCCCCCCACCCCGCTCCATTCCCACCTGCTGCTCTTCAGATGCCATGCTTGCCTATGTCTGGGCCTGTGCCTGGTACTCCTCTTCCAGGAAGACTTCTTTGACCACCACCCACTGCAGGCCAGACTGTTCCCCTGGCTCCCACACAGGTCACTTCTCCAGGGCATGGTCTTCAGGAGGGGAGGGGGGCACACCCTGGGCTCTGACACCGCTTCCCTGCTCTCTGGCAGCTCCAAGATCCGCATCCGGGATGGGCGAGCCAAGCCCATCGACCTGCTGGCCAAGTACATCAGCGCCGAGGACGATGACCTGGCCGTCGAGATGCACGAACCGTACACCTTCCTCAACGGCCTCACTGTAGCCGACATGGAGGACCTGCTGGAGGACATCCAGGTACCTCCCGGCCCCACCGCTCGTGTCTGGGCCCCCGGCACAGCCCTTCGCCACGCTCACCCCTCTGCACTTCCCTCCTCCAGGTGTACATGGAGCTGGAACAGGGCAAGAATGCAGACTTCTGGCGGGACATGACCACCATCACGGAGGATGAGATCGCCAAGCTCCGCAAGCTGGAGGCCTCGGGCAAGGGCCCAGGTAACCCAGGGCTGGGGCCAGGGTAGCCAGAAAGTACCCAGTGTGCTTTTGGGGGCACGTGGCTGGGTCTGCTAGGAGCCGCCTTGGTCCACGTGGCTCCCCAAGGAACCTCGGACTCGCTGCCTGCCTCAGTTTCCCCATCTGGGGTCTCCCTGGCGCTCTGGAGGTCTCTCCGGGAGCCACCAGGGGGCAACAGCAAGTGCTCCTGACCCTGAATGGGTCGGGGCTCAGAGCCCAGCAGTGCGCCCACCCGCTTTCTTTAAACACTCGCTCAGCCACGCTCTGCTTTCCTGGGAATGGTGCCAGTGGGGCCTCGTCTGTTTGGGTTTCAGGTTTTTGCTGGAGGCTGGGTGTGTTTGAGTGAGAGCAGGACTGGGGGCTCGGCTCTGCTTGTCTGGGAAGCACCTGGAGCCCCAGTCTGTCCAACCTGATGCGCTTTATCAATTCATTTTCTTTCCTTGGAGGTGGCCACACACACGCATAACCTCTGGGGGAATGAGCTCTGGAGCTCAGTTTCTCATGCTGAGCCCTGCAGTTACTGGGCCCCCACCCACTCCGTGACCGGAGCACCCTCAGTCCTGATAGCCGCAGGTGTCCCCAGACAGCACCTTGTGTCGCCTGGGGGCAGAATCACCCTGGGTGAGAACCACTGTTCTAGAGGCTTAGAACCAATTACATTCCCACCCCGCCACCGCTCAGACGGCGCCCGGCTCCTGTGGGCCTCATGGGCCTGTGCTAGGCCCCGCTTTTCTTAGGCGAGGCGGTGGCCAAGGATATGCGCCCTCCCCCTCCTCCAAGCCTGTCTTACTCAGACGGGGTGGGGGGGCTGGTTTCCTCTTAGGAAAAGGAGGAATGTTTTTCATCATCTTTATAAGTGGTGATTTGTTTTCCTGCATCCTCATTCTCTTGGCAGGACGTGTCCTGTAGTAAGTTCAGGAGAAAGAAAAGGACATTCTTTGTTCTCAGAGATGTGTGAGGAGGTATTTCCTTTGGTGGCAGTGGGCTGGGTATAGAACTCCAGTCGGAAGGGCACTGACCGGGGCAGGTGTGGCCCTGGGTGCAGATCCAGGCCGCTAGGCAGCTCGGTGACCTCCTGGGAGCTTGGTTGTCTCTTTTGTCCCCTGGGGATGACAAGATACCTTCAGGAGTGTCAGATGAGAAGAAACGAGTAAATGGTTGTCATGCACACGCGCAGGGCTGTGTGACCAAGGGTCACAGCACTCAGGGCCACCACCGACCCCAGGCCTCCCCAGGCCTCCAGCTCCCCTGCCGAGGTGGCCGGACTCATCGGAGTGTCCCCTCGGGCCTCTTTCTCCTTGTCCCCGTGCCCTCTGTCCCCCTTGTCCCCTGCCTCACAGGGCTTCCCTTCGCTCTGCTGTGTTGGAGCTCGTCTTTCTATGACCCCACATCTCCCTTTCTTGTGCTTTGTGCCCTCGTGTCGGTGGGACACATCCTCCAGTAATTTCTGGCGAAAAGCAGGAAGTTCTGGGACATCGTGCACTTCAGGAAGTGTGCTTTGCCTCCCCTCTGGCTGGTGGCTGCAGTGCTGGGATAGAACTCCGGGGGCAGGGCGTTCTCCTGCAGACGCCGAAGACCCCGACCCACCGGCTGGGGAAGAGTGAGGGCCGTCCCACTGTGTGCCCCCCTTTGCACAGCTCCCCTGCGCCGAGTCCCCAGGCCTCTCTTGCCGGCTGCCCCCATGGTGGGCCCCTTGCTGGTTGCCCCCTTCTGTGGCCGCTTCCTTTCTCCCAGTGATGGCAGAGGCCCCGTTGTCTGCTTTCCCTCCTCACTTGTTACGGCAGGGGTTCCAGCTGGCTCCGGCTACCCTCATAGATGAGCTTGCTTTCCGGCATCTCTTTTTGGCGTGATTTCCAAGAGGTCTCAGCTCTCTTGTTCCAGGAGACCTGCAAAGCACTGTGTGTTGTCTTTACAAACTCAGTTGGGGTTTTTTTTGGTCTTTCTCTTGTCGGTAACTAGGAACTTGTAACTGTACAATAAGAGTGGGTGTCCGCAGTGGGCCCCCCACTACCATTCCCTGTGGGTCCTCCCCGTGGTGCTGCCCTCTCTCCTGAGCACTGTCCCAGGGAGTGCTCCTGGCAGCTCGGCAGAGCCGCCCCAGCCCCCGCCGGGATCCAGCTGGGCCCTGTGCGTTCTGGACCTGGGACCTGACTTTATTCAAACCGTGTGGCAGAGTGTGGCTCGGGTGGGGCCACGCCGGCCGGTGCTGGCTGTGTGGGGTGTGAGTTGTGTGTGTGTGAACGCGGGATGCGGCCCCACGGACGGGGAGGAGGAGTTGTCGCCGAATTCAGTTTTGGTCCCATGATGTTTCTGTGCTTGTCACAGACTCAGCCAGTCTGAGTCTAGGGCTGCCTGGGATGCTCAGCTGTCTGGCAGAGGGGCTGAGTCTCTAGGTGCTGATTCCAGGGTCCCCACGTTGGTCGGCTAGAGGGACCCTTCGTGACCCTAACTGACCAGCTGCAGCCCTGTGTCCAGCGGGAGGGCTGCCGGAGGCGGTTCTGGAGCAGGACGCGCCTGCCGCCCGCGCACCCCTGCGTTCAGCAGCAGCCACACACCAAGGTCCCACGGGCCTGGCCCTGTAGCCCAGAGGGAGCATTCAGAAGCCCCACAAGGTCCCCACCCTGGGGAAGCCACAAATCAGGCTTCCGGGCCAAAGGGAGCAATCCAGGAGGCAAAATGGACAAGGAAGATCATGTTGCCGGTGGAAAGCAACACGTGTGCACGGGCCCTGTGGCAGGGCTTGGTGTGTCTGACAAGCGGAAAGGGAGCTGGTGAGCCAGAGCAGGTCACGCCAGGCGGCACCCAGCCCTGCCCCCGGGGCCTCTCAGTCTGTAGGGGAGGGACGTGGCCGTGGGCCCCAGCTCGTGATGGATGCAGGACAGGGGGACACGCTTGCCTCGGGGCAGCATCAGGACTCTGCAGAGCCTGGAAATGAGCAGCTCTCCTTACTGGGGGAAGAGCCAGGCCCAGAAACGGTGAACCGCTTACCCAAGGTCATACAGCCGAGATTGGCAGAGCAGGATCTGGATTCCCGAGAGTCTGGCTGTCCGGCGATCCCTCCTTCCTCTTCCGACGCGGTGGGGGTGGCAGGCCGGGCATGCCAGGCTGAGGTGCTCAGACTTGGCCCAAGGGTCAGAGTGGGGAGACGCTGGAAAACACCCACCTGGCTCCCCCCGGCCCAGAGTCAGAACCATCCCAACTAGGGTCTGTGGCCTGGTGCCCCCTTCACGTGTGTTAGGATCCAGCCAGAGGCAGGGGTGAACCAGAGGCCGGGAGGAGGCAGGACCCCAGGACCAGAGGAGGGGCAGTGTGGGCAAAGGGAAGGGTTAGCACCCTGGCCCCGCGCTGAGCGGCCCGTCCCCTGCAGGTGAGCGACGAGAGGGGGTCAACGCCTCAGTCAGCTCTGACGTGCAGTCGGTCTTCAAGGGCAAGACATACAGTCAGCTGCAGGTCATCTTCCAGGGCATCGAGGGCAAAATCCGGGCCGGGGGCCCCAACCTGGACATGGGCTACTGGGAGAGCCTCCTGCAGCAGCTCCGTGCCCACATGGCACGCGCCAGGTCAGCCCTGCCCCCGGCCTCTGCAGGACACGGGAGCCGGCTCCTCTGTGACCTCGGGGAGCCTCTGCCCCCTGGAGTCGGGGTCCCGGGCAGCGGGCAGGGCCTCTGGGGGGTCAGCAGGCATCACGGCGGGCCCTGAGGCCACCTATCTCCCTCCCACCCCGCATCCTCTGTGTACAAATTCTCAGCGTGTTTGGTCGCGCTGTGTAAACGCAGCCCCTCTCTGCCACTAACTGCAGAGTTGTCTCTAAGTTTATTCTCGCCTGCCTGCGTCCTGCTCAGCCCAGCTTGGGGGCTCCCGTGGCACACGAGTCCCCGGTATGGGGACCCACCCTTCCCAACCGTGGAGTGCTGCTCCCGGCAGGGTCTGTGACCGAGTCCCACGTTTCTCGGTGCTGAAGCCTGGCCCTTGGCACCCCCCGTCCCCCGCAACCGTAGGCCTCTGCAGGGCCCCAGGCAGCCCCCCCCGTCCTCCACAGGGGCCCCTTGCTGCTCTCCTAGGACCCTCGCCAAGAACGGGCGTCAGGACGAGGGCTTGGCGGGGAGGGCGGGGTGACCTCCAGCCCGTGTTCCAGGCTCCGAGAGCGGCACCAGGACGTGCTGCGGCAGAAGCTGTACAAGCTGAAGCAGGAGCAGGGCGTGGAGAGTGAGCCTCTGTTTCCCATCCTCAAGCAGGAGCCCCCGTCCCCTGGCCACAGGTAGGCCGCCTCCCGTCCCCCTCCGCAGCCCTCAGCCAAGGACCTTCTAGGGGCCCCGGGCCGCGCTCCCCCCACCCCACACCCCATCCCGCTGCCGCCGGCCAGGCCCAATCCAGCCCTCTCCCCTCCGCAGCCTGGAACCCGAGGACCCAGTGCCCACCCCACCCGGGCCCTCATCGGAGGGCGGCTCCGGGGAGCCTGAGGCAGAAGGGGCGGCGCCTGCAGAGGGCGAGGCGGATGGGGAGGCCGTGCTCATGGAGGAGGACCTGATCCAGCAGAGCCTGGACGACTACGACGCCGGCAAGTACAGCCCCCGGCTGCTCACGGCCCACGAGCTGCCGCTGGACGCCCACGTGCTAGAGCCGGACGAGGACCTGCAGCGTCTGCAGCTGTCGCGGCAGCAGCTCCAGGTCACAGGTGCGGGGCGTGGGGACCTGCTCCGGCCTCCCGAGAGGCCCTGCTGGGGGCCACCCACAGGTCTCTAACCACCAGGCCCTCTGGCCGCTCGCCGGGGGACACGGGCTCTTTGGTGCCCACCCAGGGGACACTCGGAGATGGCCAACACTGGGCCGGGGCAGGCTGTGTTGGGACCGGGCCCACCTCTCCATCTGCCCCTGGAAGTGGGCGGGGGGGGGGTGCCCCGCCGGGGGTGGGGTCAGCTCGGTGTGGTGAGGGGGGAGTCGAGGCCCAGGGCCGCCGCTCCGGCTCACGCAGCCCCGCCTGCAGGTGACGCCAGCGAGAGCGCCGAGGACATCTTCTTCCGGCGGGCCAAGGAGGGCATGGGCCAGGACGAGGCGCAGTTCAGCGTGGAGATGCCGCTGACGGGCAAGGCCTACCTGTGGGCCGACAAGTACCGTCCACGCAAGCCGCGCTTCTTCAACCGCGTGCACACGGGCTTCGAGTGGAACAAGTACAACCAGACGCACTACGACTTCGACAACCCGCCGCCCAAGATCGTGCAGGGCTACAAGTTCAACATCTTCTACCCCGACCTCATCGACAAGCGCTCCACGCCCGAGTACTTCCTGGAGGCGTGTGCCGACAACAAGGACTTCGCCACCCTGCGCTTCCACGCGGGGCCGCCCTACGAGGACATCGCCTTCAAGATCGTCAACCGCGAGTGGGAGTACTCTCACCGCCACGGCTTCCGCTGCCAGTTCGCCAACGGCATCTTCCAGCTCTGGTTCCACTTCAAGCGTTATCGCTACCGCCGGTGACGGCCGGGCCCCCTCCCGGGCCGCCTGCCAGCCCTCGCAGTGGCCGGTGGGGCCGGCGGCCTCCCCTGGCCTTCCCGTCGCCCAGACCCGCTTTCCCTGTTGCGAACAGGGGAGGGGGGCCACCGGAGAAGCCGCCCCATAGCGCTGACAGGGCAGGGTGCCAGGCTTTTGAGGCACAGGGATCCGAGTCCAGGGCGGCTGCGGGAACCCCACCCCGGCCCTTGCCCAGGCTGGCCTGGTGCTGCTGTGGGTCAGTCTCCGCCCGCCGGGTGGGCACGGAAGACCCCTCTGCCACCGGGTCCAGCAGCCAGGGGCCACAGAGACGTTCTCTGCGTGCGGAGCGGCGCCCCCACCTGACCCGGATGCCCCCCCACGTCGGGACAGCTGCGTTCCTGGAGACCGCCTCCCAGCCGGCCCGAAGCTGCGCTCGCGTCCCCATGTGTGGCGAGCTCGGCTGTGGGGCTGACAAGTGCGGCCACCACCCACTCACACGCTGCCCCAGAAACGTTGCTTCCGACGCCTGTTCCAGACACGTTTCCAGCCTGAAGGGGCATGACCCCCGGCGCCGGCTTCTCCAGCGGCCGCAGCCACACGCCCTGTTCCGTCTGGAAGTGTGTTAGGTTGTTTCTCTAAAATGAATTTTTTTAGGTGGGGGGAAATATCTTATTTTCATTTAATTGGTCTACTCATGAAGTTGCATGTTTTTTTAATAAACACTTTATTTTAGAATACTTCTAGAGTTTCAGAAATGCTGCACAGTCTGGAGCCCCAGGCCCCGCCGCCACAGGCGGTCCCGTTGTTTCCATCTTGCATGGGCAGAGCGCGCACGTCACAACCAGGGTGAGGAGACCTTTAATGACAGCACTTAAGAACAGCGGTGGCCCCTCAGGAAGCTCCCCGCTGTCCGCAGCTGTCCTTGTCTTTGCCCACCCATGGCTTCACCTCCCCCCGGAGCGCCTGACCGGCTCGAGCGTGGATGCTGGAAGGTGAGGAGCTGCTCTCCCAGGCCAGGGGATGGTGGGCTGTGGTTGTCACGCCGGGGGCGGGGGTGGAGGGTCTCCGGGCCAGGAGGGGGGTGCGGGTGCTCCTCGGCCCCCCCACGGTGCCCAGGCTGCCCTCATGACCGAGGACCGTCCGGCCCAGCGTCCATGGCCAAGACTGACCGTCCCCGGGCCACTGGTCGCCCCAACCCTGTCTTAATGCTACCCCAGGAGCGCCTGGCAGAGCCCAGGCCTCTCCTCCATCCTGCCCCACCTCACACATGCACACGGCAGCAGGGCTGGACCACTCAGCAGGGAGGTGGGTCTGGTCAAGGGGCCCCGGAGCTGCGAGCTGGGGACGTAAGCTGGCCCACCCACACCAGCCTGGTGCAGGCCGGGCGGCACACGGAGCACATCCGGCCCCTTCACCACCCCTGACGGACATCACTAATTCATCACTGACTGCCAGGGCGACCTTTGTATCTTGCATGTATCTAAGCAGTTGGTACCCGGTGATTCCTGGCCCACTCCACTGTCCTGCGCACAGGGCAGGCCCCTGGGCACAGGGCTGAGTCTGGGGCACACCCAGGAGGCATTTCGGCCCTAGCCCGCCGCTTGGTCACAGGCTGGGTAAAGCGCTGCCCTGTCGTCCCAGCGTGGCTGTGTGTCCACGCACCATCTGCCTCTACGCAACAGCGTCTGTGTTCGTTTGGGGGTACTGAGGCTTGCAGAAGCCCACATCTTCGAGCTTGGAAGTGCTGCTCAGGGTTAGATTTTCCAGCTGGGAGAATCCCACCTCCCAGGTCACCACCCACTGTCCCAGCCTCAGTTTCTCCACCTGCTCCCAGGAGAGTCCGAATTCCTCCATCTCCTCGGCAGTCCCAACAGGGTGTGGACCCCAAGGGAGACAGCTGCACCAGGAGGGGAAACAAAGTGACTTTCCGGGTGCATGTTTAAGCCAGGAGCCCTGGTCTGGAGGGAGGAGGGCTGGGCCCAGACACCCCCAGACCAAGGGGTCAGGGAGGCATTGGGGCTAGGGGCCCCCCGAAGTCACACGGAAGGCTTCCCAGAGACGGGCATGGGAGCCGGACTGGGCTAGGCAGCAGGGCTGCTGGGCAGAGGACAAGGCAGCAGGTGCTCCCGGGGCAGGGGCCCCGCGGGGTGACTGCAAGCCCAGCAGCTGGACTCTTCCCAGGACCCTGGGGAGCTGCAGAGGGTGGATGATCTGGATGGGGCTGTGAGCTGGGCGTCAGGGGGACCCTTCAGGCCGACTGGAGGCACCACAGCCACCCAGCCGCCCCTTGGTCCCCACCCTGGCCCAGGGCCCACCCAGTGCCTTAAGCTGCCCCCAACCCCCACCCCATCCTTTTCCTGCCCTTGGCTGTGGAGGCTAAGAATAGATCCTCCCGGCCTGGCCCCCACCGGAAACCAGCCCCGGGGGGCGCATCCTGAGCCTGGCCTCTGTTCCCACCATCTGGCCTCCCTAGCCTCCCTAGCTGACTGAGTGGGGCGGGGTTGGGGAGGGAGGCCCGGAGGTGGTGGAAGCCAGAGCTGTGTGCAAATCCCACCCACAAGTGGCCTTGGATGCCTCATTTCCTCCCTCTGGACCTCCGATTCCCGTTCTTTTTTTTTTTTTTTTTTTTAAGATTTTATGTTTTTTTTGTTTTTTTGTTTTTTTTTTTAAAGATTTTATTTATTTATTTGAGAGAGAGAATGAGAGACAGAGAGCATGAGAGGGAGGAGGGTCAGAGGGAGAAGCAGACTCCCTGCTGAGCAGGGAGCCCGATGCGGGACTCGATCCCGGGACTCCAGGATCATGACCTGAGCCGAAGGCAGTCGCTTAACCAACTGAGCCACCCAGGCGCCCTAAGATTTTATGTTTTTAAGTTACATCCACACCTAATGTGAGGCTGGAAGTCACAACCCTGAGATCCAGAGTCGTGTGCTCTACCGACTGAGCCGGCCAGGCGCCCCTCAGGCTCCCCATCTTCCCTCCCACCCTCCACTGCCTTGCAGAGTTGCGGTGCTGCCCAGACTCCGTGCAGGTCGAGTGCCCCTCTCTGACGCCTGCTGTGACCGTTTCCCAGAAAGGACCCTGTCCTTGTTATCTCGGGCAGAGGAAGTGGGAAGGGAGCAGCATCCCTCAAGTCCCCCCCAACATCTGTAGCCCCAGCTCCACATCCTCTTTCCACCACATCTGCCTTCCTTGCAATTCCCCAAAGCCTCACGCTCCCTCTCCTCCCCAAAGTTTTAAATGTAATTTCTGCCACAACCATATCTCTCTGACCCCGGGGACTCTTATTCATCCTACAAAGCCCCAGTTCTCATACCTTCTTCCCTCAGGATGCCTTCTTGGCTCACCTCTGGGCTGCCCTAAGCCCTGTCACTTCCTCTGGCCCCAGGCTGACCACAGGGGACTGGACTCTGTCCAGCTCTTTCTCCAGCGGGAAGGCATCTTCAAGGGCAGATCTGATGCAGAATTGTCCACCACATGGACCAGGACACAGAGTTGCTCTTGAAGAGGGTTGGGGGTAGCAGGACTGCTTGGGAGAGCACGGCTTTACAAAGGAGGGGGTCTTAGAGCCAGGGCTCTGCCAGATGCATAAGAGTTGGGGAGACCCCTTAGCAAGGAGGAGAAGTTAGGGTTAACCACCAGATCCTCAGCGCCTCAGACAATGGAATAGGACAGAGGAGGGGCCGCCTGGAAGGACATAGGGTGTGTGCTAAGGCCCGGAGGCCGGGAGGATGGTAGGGTGGGGAGCCAGAAAAGGGGTATTAGGACACGCAGGACGGGGCGGGGGGCGGGGGCAGAAGCACGTCCTCCTCACTCAGAGCCAGACCTCCTATGTCCTTCCCAGGCCTCCGGGGACTGGGTGGGGCAGGGTCAAGGCCAAACCAGCTAGTCCTGGCCCACTGCAGGCCCTAACTTAGGGCCAGTGAGGCCCAGGGTCACCCCTTCACTCCAAAATCCTGCCCTCCATGCGGCTTCAGAGGCTGAGCTCAGGCCTGTGGACCCCGTTCGCCCATCTGAGGCCCAACCTCACTTTCCTCCAGCGCAGTGCAGCCTCTGGGGGCTTTTGCTCCAGCCGCGCCCAGCCTGGTCACCCTCTGCTTTTGTGGCTGATGAGACCCTGGCCCAGAGCCCTGGGTCTGGGGGTCTTCAAGGATGCCAGCCCTGCCTGGGAGCCCTTTGCCAAGCCCCGCTCCCAGTTCCCTGGGCTCACCCTCACTCCCTCCCAGGGTGACTGGCCTGGGATTCCTTCTCTATCTGTCACAGGGGTTAGGGATGGAGGGGGATGGGGGACCGACCTCCTCACCCCCCTGCAGGGGGCTCTGTAGGGGCTTGCCTTCTCCAGCTCCACTGCCATCTTCAAGCCTTTGTCCTCACAGGACCCTCACCCTGGGATGCCAGATCCTCCACTATGGCCAGTGGACCTGCTCCGGGAAAGCCTGTCTCGGCAGGATGCCCACAAAGCTGCTCCCTGAGAGTGTTGGCGCCCCTCCCCTCTAAACAGACCCTGCATTGATTGGGTACCTAATTGTGTGCCAGGCCCCAGCCCACCAGGTTCACCAGCTTGGAGCCCTGGGCCCCTTGGGTGGGGGTCTGGGCGCCTAGGGGGCTGATTCCGCCCGCGGGCTCTGTCCCGCCCCTGCCGGCCTTGGGTGCTGCCCAGATGGTGAATAATGCGGGGCCGGGAGGCGGGAGCGCAAACAGGGGGCCCGGCTCAGGCGGGTCCGGGGCCGAAGGCTCCCGAGTGGGCGCCGGCCACCCGCATCCCTGTCCCTGAGCCCAGGGGGACGCGCCCACCCCTCCCCCAGGCGGCTGCGCGAGTTCCCGGGAGGGCTGGGGGGTACCCACTGACCCCCATCAACCAGGCCGTGCCAGAGGGGCGTGGCCAGTGCAGGGGGAGGGGCCGGTAGAGACGGACGGAGACAGAGAGACAAGGACAGACAGGGCGCGGGCTGCGGAGCGGAGCCCCCGGCCTGGGCTATTTTTAGCCCCCTCGGACCCCCCCCTTCCGGGCCGCGAAGGCTCGTCGCCCCTCCTCCAGCCCCAGAGCACCTCGCGCACCCCAGCGTCCAGAGCTGCCGTGCCCTCCGTCTGTTCCCTCTGAGGACGTGGCAGCGCCGGGGTCCTCTGGGCGGCCCGCCCCTGGCCGTGACTCGGTTTCCCCGGGGGCCCCGGGAGGCCGGACCGCCCCACTCCCCGCTCCGCCCTCCCAGGCCTGGGCCCGGCGCCCGCCCGCGGGGCTCCGTGACAGGGGCGGCCCCAGCGCGTCCCACCGATCATCGTGTCCAGGTGAGGCTGGGCCCCCAGGTTAGGGGCGGGGCGTGAGAGCGGGCAGGGTGTGTCCAGCGGTGGCCCGCCCTGCTGTGGGTGTGTCCCCCTGGGCCGGTCCAGCGGCCAGGTGCTGGGTGTCCCGGGTGTCGTCGTCGAGAGCGGGTCTGTGTCCGCAGGGGGCGGTTGCGCCCCCCGCTGTCCGCCCTGGGCCCGTCCCAGTGTGGCTGAGGATGTGCTGCGTGTGCGTTTCCCTGGCTGGGCGCGGGGCTGCTCGGGTCCTTTGATGTGGCAGGAAGCGTGCGAGGCGCTGGGTGTGGTCGTGAGCAAGTGTGTGCGTGCACTTTGTGTGTGTGTGTGCACATGCAATGGTGGGTCTCAGCACAAGTCCGCACGATCCAACTCGCTGTCCATCCGAAACCACGGCCAAAGGCTCCGGGTCCTGTCCCTCACCCCACACCCGCCCTCCCGTGCAGCCTGAGGGCACCCATTGTACGGATAGGGAAACGGAGGCTCACAGGGGTCCCCTGAGTCAGGGCCGAGGCGGGGCTCAGACCTAGTTGGGCTGACTGTGGAGGCCCCACTCTGTACCCTCTGAGGTGGCGGCCGGGTCGGTGTCACAAACAGGAAAAGTTCCCGGAAATTAAGCCTTGTGGGCTGGTGAGGGGAGGCAGAGGCAGGCCTGGGGACTGACAGGGGCCCTGCCCCTAGGTGTGTGTCTCCGCGGGTGTCTGTGGGCCTCCGCCGTGGGCCTGCGAGGAAGCATCAGGCTGGCCTGGCCCCTGCAGCTTCGTGCCAAAGGGCGGCGGCAGTCACTTGGCCAGCGTTCACAGGACTCAGCAGATGTGCTGGGGGCCGCCGCGGGGCTGCCCCCCATGCACACGGCCAGCCAGGAGATAAGCCCGGAGCGCGCCAGGAGCCGGGGGGCGCCGCGGAGGCAGAGGCTCAGTGGGAGCAGGTCAGGCCTGGGGAGGCCAGCCAGAATGCCAGCAGGCGACTTAGTGTCCCCGTTGTCTGCATTTCGCAGAGTGGGGCACACTGAGGCTTGGCGGTGGCAGATCAGGGGCTCCAGTCCGAGTTTGTGGGAGCTCAGCGTCGCCCCTGCGGGGAGTCTGGATGGGCCTGGAGACAGGCGGCCTCGCAAGCCAGGGGATGGAGTGTTGAGCGGGAGACGGATGTGTTGAGAGATGGCTGGCTCCCCAGAGCGGGAGGAGGAGAGCGGGGCCAGTGGTGACCAACAGGCAGAGGAGGGGCCTGGCACTTGGG
Organism: Leptonychotes weddellii; assembly: GCF_054177405.1. Taxonomy (NCBI): domain Eukaryota; kingdom Metazoa; phylum Chordata; class Mammalia; order Carnivora; family Phocidae; genus Leptonychotes; species Leptonychotes weddellii. The sequence continues at coordinate 2,125,518 of NC_138369.1, read as the reverse complement.
AACCAGAGATCACATTCCACGGGGTGGGGCTGGGCTTGGGAGGGCCCAGCCTGGTGTCTGTGCCTCTGAGGCAGGATGGAACCCCCCATGGCCCAGCCTCACCCAGGAAGGCTGATGAGAACTGAGTGTCACACATCCTCCAGGAAGGAGCCAGGAGCTGAGACCCAGGTTCTGGATCCCAGGACTCAGCCACGTTCCCATCAAAGTTCTGGAACCTCGGCTCCTTGGAATTCTGGACTCGAGGCCTCCTGGGTTCCAGAACCAGGAGCTCATTGGAATTCCAGAGCCCTGGTCCTTCAAAGCCCAAACCTCCCTGCTCTTGGGCCATGGAAGCCTGGGTTTGTCCAGCAAATCTGGGGTGGGATTCTGGGACCCGTGCCTCCCATGAGGCACAGAGAGGGAGATGGATTCCTCCTGAGGGCCACACAGGGCTGATTCTGGACCTCACGCTATGTTGACAGTCCCCTGCAGGGTGAGGGCCCTGCCATCCCTCCCAGCCAGTTTGGGAGGGGATAGGAGGCCTTGCCAGGGGCCCCTACAGGCCTAGCCTGTGTGCCAGGGAACTTGAGACGACCGCTATCACCTGAACCTGGGGGTGGGGTGTGGGTGGGACTGGAAACCACGGGCGTGGCCAGAGGGAGACATGCAAGTTTCCAGCCTGCCCTGGAGCCAAGGGCTCTGGGTCACAGGTTTGTTCCCAGACAGGGGAGGCATGAGGCGGGCTCAGAGTGTGTGACCCTGGGCGAATGAGAAGTGCATGAGCTCCCACACAGGGTTGGGGCCGTGAGCCCTAGGAGGAGCTGGTGGTCACTCCAGGCTGAGGTCGGGGCAGTGGCCCAAGCACAGCCCAAGTCCCCAGGAAGTTTCAGAAACAGTGCGTACCAGCTCTCGAGGGAGAGGGTGCCCGGGCCTAGAGGAATCCAAATGCAGACCAAATCTGTGACGGCACAGAGCATGCCGCTGCTCTGCGGTGGAGGGTAAGATTGAGGTCACTGTGGACCCCACGCAGCTGCCCGCCTCTCTCCGGGCCTCGTTTTCTCACTCCAGGCCCCACCCCGCCCAAGGGGCAGTGGCTTTGGCTCTCGGCCTGGGAGCACAGCTCAGTGCAGTTGTCAGGGGCTGGATAATTTATGAGGAGCGATAAGGAGCCGCTGAGCAGAGGGGCCAGGCCAAGCATCGGTTAGCAAGATGGGGAGCGAGGGCCGGCGTGATGGGAGCGCCCACAGAGGGCTAAGCCCTGTACTCAGCTTAGCTCATTCCCATCATCCGCCCCATTTTACAGAAAGGAAACTGAAGCTCACAGCAGGGCCAGTGAGAGGGTTCGTGGGAAGGCCCAGATTCAAATCTGACCAGACCCGCTTTTTAGAAAATTCTGTCCATTGGAGAAAATTCCAGTGATGGCGACCCTCCACACCCACGGCCCCCATCCTCCCTCTGACTAGCAGGCCTACAAATCATTTACACACGCTTACCCACAAGGCCTGGATTTGCATCTCAGATCAACTCAGGCCAGGATGCGGGACTTGGACCCCCTCTGCCAAATGGGGGCCGTAGTAGGAGCTTTCTGAGCTCTAAGTGCCTGGCACCTGCGTCCTGCCCACGCCCGCCCACCTGTGCCCGCTCGGCCCTCCCCCCGGGGCAGCCTCACTGGCCACACAGGGACACCTGCGGTGTGGACGCAGGGCAGGAGGCCAGGAACCCACCAGCTAGGCCCCAGCCTACCCCCTGATGGCCTCTCTGGTGGTCCTTCTCGGGAACTGGGAGCTGTTCTCTGAATGGTCGCTCCTTTTATTTCTACGTGACATCCCCACAACTGGTCTATCTGTCCACACTCGCGGCAGCTGGGCCCCAGCGTCTCCAGTGTCCTTCCACAGCCCCACAGGGTAACAGGTCTCTCTTGCTGCCATTTATAGCTCGTCCCAGGGGAGTCTGTCTCTCCAAATGAGCTGGGGTTTTTCTGTTGTTGTTCCCAGAATGGAACTGGACTTCTGGGTTTATTTCTCATTATAAAAACAATGCCACGAAAACGGGGGAGGGGGGGCGGGGAAGAATCCACACGATCCCAACATGGGCAAGGCAGCGTCTTCCAAAAAGGCTGAAGGTGTCGGGCCTCCCGCGTCTATGCGGCGCAGTCATGACCCGGAGGCTGACCTTAGAGCCAGTGTGAGAGCCCGTGACCTCTGGCCGCCCGCCCGCCGCCCTCCTCACCTTGGACGCATCCCATCTCCCAGCGGCTGAAATCTGTCCTGGATTCTGCAGTCGGCCAAGGGCTCAGCTGGGTGACAAGCGGGGCCATGGAGCCCAGAGAGAAGAAACCATTTGCCTGGGATCACGCAGGGCGCGCCAGGACTGTGGTTCCAGCCCAGAGTTTCTTGGTTCTTCTCTGTGACCCACAAAAGACCCTGGGTGTTCTCCGGGGGGCCACGGAGCAGACAGCGCGGGTCCTCACCCTTGTGGGTCACTGAATCCAGGGCAGGACAGAGCTGGAGGCAGTAGAAGTAGTAATACTGAGTGCGGAGTGAGATGAGTCAGGACAGGCTTCTTCAAAGAGGGGATATTTGAACTGGGCCGTTGAAGATGGTGTAGGAGTTCGCCAGGCCCACTCCGATGAAAATACACAATGAATCACCAGCAGATCTTTTCTCTGCTCCCCCAGGTGTGCCTGAGCCAGCGCCCGTTCTCCCCACCTGCAGCCCCGGCCCGATGGGGTGGTGACCCTCCCCTCCCCGCTCCGGCGCCATGTGGCCCAACGGCACTTCCCTGGGGCCCTGTTTCCGGCCAACCAACATCACGCTGGAAGAGCGGCGCCTGATCGCCTCTCCCTGGTTCGCCGCCTCCTTCTGCCTGGTGGGCCTGGCGTCCAACCTGCTGGCCCTGAGCGTGCTGGCGGGTGCACGGCAGGGCAGTTCACACGCCCGGTCCTCCTTCCTCACCTTCCTCTGCGGCCTGGTGCTCACCGACTTCATGGGGCTGCTGGTCACCGGCGTGATCGTGGTGTCCCAGCACGCCATCCTCTTCGACTGGCACGCGGTGGACCCCAGCTGCCGCCTCTGCCAGTTCATGGGCGTCATCATGGTCTTCTTCGGCCTCTGCCCGTTGTTGCTGGGGGCAGCCATGGCCTCGGAGCGCTACCTGGGCATCACCCGGCCTTTCTCGCGCCCCACGGTGGCCTCGCAGCGCCGGGCCTGGGCCACGGTGGGGCTGGTGTGGGCGTCGGCGCTGGCGCTGGGCCTGCTGCCCCTGTTGGGTGTGGGCCGTTACACAGTGCAGTACCCCGGCTCCTGGTGCTTCCTCACGCTCGGCGCCCAGCCCGGGGATGTGGCCTTCGGCCTGCTGTTCACGCTCCTCGGCAGCTTCTCGGTCGGGCTGTCCTTCCTGCTCAACACTATCAGCGTGGCCACTCTCTGCCACGTCTACCATGGGCAGGAGGCCGCCCAGCAACGCCCGCGGGACTGCGAGGTCGAGATGATGGCTCAGCTCATGGGCATCATGGTGGTGGCCAGCTTCTGCTGGATGCCGCTGCTGGTGAGTGGCAGGTGGGGGCTCTGCTCGGGGCTCCTGCCACCCTTGGTGACTGGGCTCCAGCTCATCCACAGTGGGTTTATTTATTTATTTTTAAAGATTTTACTTATTTGAAAGAGAGAGAGCGCAAGCATGAGCAGGGGGAGGGGGAGAGGGAGAGGGAGAAGCAGAATCCCCGCTGAGCAGGGAGCCCGATGCGGGGCTCGATCCCAGGACCCTGAGATCCGGAAGGCAGACGCTTAACCGACTGAGCCTCCCAGGCGCCCCTCCACAAGGGATTTAAACCCTCAGGTTCTCATCTACCCAAGAAAACATGGGCACAGGGCGCCTGGGTGGCTCAGATGGTTAAGCGTCTGCCTTCGGCTCAGGTCATGATCCCAGGGTCCTGGGATCGAGTCCCGCATCGGGCTCCCTGCTCCTTGGGAGCCTGCTTCTCCCTCTGCCTCTCTCTCTCTCTCTCTGTCTCTCATGAATGAATAAATAAAATCTTTAAAAAAAAAAAAAAAAGAAAACATGGGCAGAGACCCGTGTTCGAGTGTCCTTCCTTGAGGAGCTCGTGAACAAGACACAGATGACCTCCAAACTGGGCGGCAGGGCTGGGATGCCCGGGGAGGGGCTCCAAGGTTCTATCGGGTATCGGAGAAAGTCTTCCAGAGAAGGGGCATTGGGGCTGGGGTTTTGAAGGATACACAGGAGTTTACCTATGAAACAAAACCAAGGAAGGCATTCTAGGTAGTATCACTGAATCACCAAACATTTCCTGAGTCTACTTTGTGCCTAGTTCTAGGCTGAAACCCAGCTCTGCCCAGATTTTCCGAGTCAGGAGAGCTTGGCTGAAGTCCTTCCACTGATTAGTGTAGTTAGCCATTTGGGGTGGCTATTTTTCCATTTCTGATTCGATCAGGATACGTCTGGAGTCTGAAGTCAGACACTCGGTTTCCAGCCCATGTCCAACAAGGACTTTGCTGCATGACTCTGGCTCTGGGCTCCCCTCCTCCAGCCTTGGTGTCTGATCATGGGGATTAAAAAGGTGTCTGCCCTTCCGAGTGATGGTGAACTCATTAATCATCTGCTCCTTCCACAAACATTTCATGAGTGACCCCTATGTTCCAGGCTCTGGTCTAGACACTGAGGACGCAGCAGAGAACAGAAGTGACAGAGATCCTTCCAGGAGCTCTTGCCAGTGGGGAAGGCAGACCATAAATATAGCCTATGGATGCAGGAAGCAGTAATTAGTAGGAATTGAAAAGAACTAGAACAAAAACCAGACCTGCAGGGGTGGCAGGTGGGTTCAGTTGGAGGAGCATGCGACTCTTCAGCTCGGGGTTATGAGTTCGAGCCCCCCATTGGGTGTAGAAATGACTTAAAAATAAAATCTTAAAAAAAAAAAAAACCCTGCAAAAAGAGAGATCACAAATTTGTTTTTTTGCTTTTGCTCTGGGTTTTTTGTTTTGCTAAGAATTTTTTACAAACGTTAAGTGGTCAGAGAGAAAGTGCAAAGAAGCATCATATTTTGATATTTTGTGACACGTGACAAGGACCCTGCTTCTCCCTCTCCCTCTGCCTGCCGCTCCCCCTGCTTGTGCTCTGTCAATATAAATAAATAAAAGTCTTAAAAAAAAAAGTAATAATAATAATAAGTGAATATGTAAATACCCTCAGATCCATGAGAACAGGCCTGGGAAGGGCACCCCAAGGACAGGACAAGAGCACATTTGCCAGCCAGAAGCAGCATTCTGTGGCTGGGGCCCCCGTGGGAACCCATCAGTGCCAGCAGCTGGGACCCACCCCAGGAACCGGCTCCTTCACCCCCCGGAGATGCGCACGCCTGTCACCTCACAAGGACCCTGACCTCCAGCAGACTCGTCCATGCTGCTGCACATCGCTCTCCTCCCTGCCCCCTAGGGACGCCCAGAATGGGCTCTGTCCTGCTCTGAACCATTGGAGCTGGGGCTTTGAAGCATGAATAGGAGTTTACTCACCAGGCATAAGGGAGAAGGCGTCCCTTCCCTTAGGTAGAAGCGCTGAATCATTAAAAAAAACCCTGAGTCCCCTTTGTGGGCAAACTTTTCCATAAAGGGCCATATGGTAAATATTTTTATTTTTATTTTTTAAAGATTTTTATTTATTTATTTGACAGAGAGAGAGATAGCGAGAGCAGGAACACAAGCAGGGGGAGTGGGAGAGGGAGAAGCAGGCTTCCCGCCGAGCAGGGAGCCCGATG
>NC_138369.1:2096449-2119272 GCF_054177405.1 Leptonychotes weddellii | reverse complement strand
ACACCCCAACCCGAGAAGGCTCTGCTTAGGAAATACTGAATGTGCACAGCCAACACACCCCCTCTCTTGCCAAAATATATCTTGGCCCCCCCAGCCTTACTGTCCTTTGGGTCTGGGAGTCATCAGTCTTTAAAGTTGGCGCATCAGATTGCTGTTCCACCGCGTGCCCACCATGGCCAGCAGCTGGAGCAGAGCTGGGGGGGGGCGGGGGGGCGGGGCAGAGGGGGGACCTGTTTTTTTTTTTAAGATTTTATTTATTTATTTGACAGAGAGGGAGGCGGCGAGAGAGGGAACACAAGCAGGGGGAGTGGGAGGGGGTAAGCAGTCTTCCCGCCGGGCAGGGAGCCCGATGCGGGGCTCGATCCCAGGACCCCGGGATCATGACCTGAGCTGAAGGCAGACGCCCAACGACTGAGCCACCCAGGCACCCCTGGGGGTACCTGTTTTTTTCACTCAACACTTCAGACTCCAGCGCCTTGAGCAAACAGCACCTGGCCCATAGTAGGTGCTCAATAAACATCAGTTGAAGGGACAGGTGATTGAGCCTTTGCAGGGCGCCCGTATCACTTAGTAAAGGGCTTGGCACACAGCAGCCGCTTAGGAAGCATCCAGTGTGGTCATCTGTGCCCCCTGAACTCTCATGCCTGCCCCTTCCTCTGCCTTCCCATGAACTCCCCCAAAAATGACACACCCAGCTGCAAGGAGAGGTGCCTTTATTCCCCATGAGCCCTCGAGGTACATGAGGACAAGATTCCTCCTGCCCCCCATTTCTCCACCTCCTGCCCACATGCCCCCCCCACACACACACCCAGCTTTCCACTCCACAGACCTAGGATCTGCTTACACCTCCCAGAGCCAGGCCCAAGTGAAACTAAAGCCCCTGTTTCCACTCTCCCTACTCCCCCCACCCCTACCTGCTGGGGGAATGAGGTCACCTGCTGCTTCCAGGGGACCCAGGCTGGGAGGGGCCAGAGACAGGATGGGGGGGATCTTGGAAGCCAAAACTGTGTCACCCTCAAGCTACAGCTCCCCTTGGTGGGGGAGGGGCTCTGACCCCCAAGGAGCAGGCCCTGACTCCTTGAGCGTGTGGGAGGGGACAGGCCTCTGGGCTAGGGATTCAGGGGTCTGGGAATGCAGGAGGTCTGCCCTGGGGGCAGAACTAGAGATGACAGATACGGTGGGTGGGGTGGACTTCTGGGGTCCTAGCTGGGGCTTGGGGAAGAGGACCGGTTTCTGAGGGGCTGACGGGATCTGTGGCTGTGGGGCCAGGTGGGAAGTTGGTGAGCTTCGGCCCAGGCCAGTGTTGGCCTGCGTTCCATGTACCAGATCATGGGGCTGGGGCTGCGGCTGAGAGACTGTGCTAGGGCCCAGAGTCGGAGCTCTGCGTGGTGGGCCTAGGGGCTGATGTTGGGCTGGGGGAGTGAGATCAGCCTCAGTTCTAGGGTCAAGGCGAGGGGTCTGTAGGTGGAGCCCATTTCTAGAGCTGAGCTGGATCTTTGAGCTGGTCTGGGTTCTGGAGCTGGTCTGGGTTCTGGAGCTGGACTGGGTTCCAGAATAAGGTTGTGTTCTGGAACTAAGGTAAGTTCCAGAGCTGGGCTGAGTTCTTGAACTGCTCTGGGTTCCAGACTTGGGCTGGATCTCAGGGCTGAGTTGAATCTGAGAGCTGGGCTGGGTTCTGGAGCTGAGCTGGGCTCCAGAGCTGGACTGAATTCTTGCACTGGGCTGGGTCTCTGAGGTGGGCTGGGCTCCAGAGTTGAGCTGCGTTCCAGAACTGATCAGGGTTCTGGAGCTGGGTTGGGTTTCAGAGCTGAGCTGCATCTCAGAGCTGAGGCAGGTCTCAGAAGTAAACTGGGTTCTCGAGCTAAGCTGGGCTCCAGAGCTGGGTTGAATTCTTACACTGCTCTGGATCCCAGAGCTGGGCGGGGTCTTGGAGCTGAGCTGGGTTCCAGAACTAGTCTGGGTTCTGGAGCTGGGTTGAGTTCCAGTAAGAGGCTGGATTCTAGAGCTGAGGTGAGTTCCAGAGCTGGGCTGCATTCTTGAACTGGGCTGGCTTCCAGAGATGGCCTGTGTCTCAGAGCTGAACTGAATCCTGCGACTGAGCTGGGTTTCAGAGTTGAGCCAGGTCTCAGGGCTAGACCGAGTTCTGGAGCTAAGGTGGGCTCTAGAGCTGGGTTGAATTCTTACACTGCTCTGGGTCCCAGAGCTGGGCTGGGTCTTGGAGCTGAGCTGGGTTCCAGAACTGGTCTGGGTTCTAGAGCTGGACTGGGTTCCAGAAACAGGCTGGGTTCTGGAACTAAGGTAAGTTTCAGAGCTGGGCTGAGTTCTTGAACTGCTCTGGGTTCCAGGCTTGGGCTGGGTCACAGGGCTGAGCTGAATCCTGGAGGTGGGCTGAATGCTTGCACTGGGCTCAGTCTCTGAGGTGGGCTGAGTCTCAGGTCTGAGCTGCGTTCCAGAACTGATCAGGGTTCTAGAGCCGGGTTGGGTTTCAGAAACAGGCTGGGTTTTAGAATCACTCTGGGTTTCCAAGTTGGGCTGTGTCTCAGGGCTGGAGTGAATCGTGGAGCTGGGCTGGGTTCCAGAGATGGGGTGAATTCTCGAACTTATCTGGGCTCCAGAGCTTGGCTGAGTTCCAGAGCTGGTCTGCTTCCCAAAGTCCGGCTGAATACCAGAGCTGCCTTGGGCTGTGGCTTGGAGCTGGTATCTAGAACTTGGTAGGGTTTCCGAGATGAGCTGAGTCCCAGAAGTTGACTGAGCTCCTGGACAAGTCTGGGTCCTGGAGCTGGGCCTGCTTTCAGAGCTAGACAGATTTGTGGAGATTACGTCTGGTGCTGCATTGGTCTGGGTCCCAAGGCTAGACTGGATTCCAGAGTTTAGCTGGGTTCTTGAACTCAGTGGGGTCTCAGCAACTGACTGTGTTTGAGCGCTGGATGGGATTTCAGACCCAGTCTGTGCTTCAGAATTGAGCTGAGTTCTGCAGCTGGGTGGAATGCCTGAGCTGGACCGAGCTCTGGAAATTGCCCAGGTCTTAAAATTGTTCTGGGTCCCAGAGTTAGATGGCATTCTAGAGCTGGTCTGCGTTCTGCAGTGAGAGCGGGGCTCGGCATCAGGCTTAGCTCTGGAGGCAGGCCTTGCCTCAGAAATGGGTGGGGTTCCAGAGCTTGTCTGAATTCTGGAGATGGGCCTGGTTGTAGCACCAGGGTGGGGTCTAGAACTGGACTCAGTCTCTGAGCTGGACTCATCACTGGAACCGGACCAGGCCCCAGGATGGGGGTGGGTACTTGAGTGCAGTTGGGTTTTAGAGCAGGGCTGGGATCTGGGTCTGGACTGAGCTGCAGCAGGCATCTGGGCTCGTGAGCAGGGTTGGGTTTGGGAGCCATCTTCCAATCCTGAACTGGTGTGGCTACTGTTGCTGGACTGTTTCTGGAGTCTGAGCTGGGCTCCAGAATTAATGGGAGTTCCTGAGCTAGACCGGGTGTCTAGGTATGGCTGAGTCATGGGGTTGTCTTGAGTTCCAGCATCAGACTGAGTTTTATGGAAGGGCTTGGTCATAGATCTGGGCTGGCTTCCAGAACTGGGACTGATCTCAGAGCTGGGCTGTGTCTTAAAACTTATCTGGGATCCAGACCTTAACTTGATTTCGGAGCTTGGTTTAGCTTCAGAGCTGTCTTGGGTTCTAGGAAAGGGCTGGGTTTTGGAGCTGGGTTGGGTCTCAGAACTAAATTGCATTCTAGCGATGAACTTTGTCTCAGGGTTGGCCTGGGGTCTAGAACAGTGCTTGGTCTCAGAGCTAGGCTTAATCTCAGAACTGAGCTTGGTTCTAGAGCAAGACTTGACCTCAGAGCTGGGCTTGGTCTCAGAACTGGTAGGGGTTCTAAAGGTGAACTTGGTCTCAGAGCTGGCCTGGGGTCTGGAGGGGGGCTGAGTTTTTGAGCTGGGTTGGGTCTCAAAAGTGGATTGGGTTCCAGAGATAAACTCAGCCTCAGAGCTAGCCTGGAGTCTAGAGTAGGGCTTGGCCTCAGAGCTGGGATTGGTCTTGAAATTGGTAGGGGTTCTAGAGGTAAACTCGGTCCCAGAGCTGGCCTGGGCTCTAGAGCGAGGATGGGTCTCAGATCTGGGCTGGGCTCTGGTGCAGAGGTGGGCTTCGGGAACTGGCCAGGAGGGCTGGGGCAGGGGGCTGGGCTCTGGGCTGGGGCTGCGCTCGGCCCCAGGGCAGACTAGCCACAGGCCTCCCTGGCCTCGCCTATGGCGGCCCACACCTCCACCACAAACTCGTCCGGGAAGGCGAACTCGCCCAAGACGGAATCTAAACGGTGTGCAAACTCCTGGACGCTCAGCGTCTTCTTGGAGGTGTCCACCATGGTGGATGCTGCAGGCCAAGCAGGAGGGAAGGCTGGTGAGGGTGCTCCTTGGGCCGTGACTTCCTCTTGGGGCCTCTGACTCCTCCCTGTGGGCTGTCCTCCCCCCAGGGTCCACCCAGCTTACCCTGGCCCCTTACCCAGCTCTGGGTCCCGAATGCCCATGTAACTCTCCAGCAGGTCATCCACCCTCCGTGATGCCTCCTCCTCAAATTTGCTCGGCTGGGGCGGGGAACAGCAGAGGGTCAGAAGTCTGGGATCCCTCCAGCCCAGCCCCTCCGCAGGCCCCACCCCTGCGGTGAGAGCGGAGCGGAGAGTCAGCACTCTGTGCCAGCACTCCCATCCTGCCTTGCATGGAGGACCCATTTTTGCGGGTAGGGGAGCCGGCTGGACAAAGGAGAGGGTCTTACCCAAGGTCCCACTGAGTCAGCTGAATGCTCGGTATAAGAGCGCCTGAAGACTCCCTTCCCCTTCACTCACCACTTCCTCCACTGAGGCAGACCCCCCAGAACGAAGACGCAGGGTCTCCCTCCCACTGGTCACTTTCGGTTCCATGGGGCATTTGCTGCCCCTGCTCCTCTGGGCGATCATATCTGGAGGGGACAGAGCGGGGGAGGGGCATGTGCTCTGGGCGGATCCACATCTGTGTAAGCCTCAGAGGTTACCAGCTGAGCCTTTCTAGAACCTTCTTATCCTTCAAAGCCCCCTTATGTCCATGGGTGAAACTTCAGAGACCCAGCTTGAGAATCCCCCCGAATCACCCTCCTCTTTTTTATTTATTTTTATTTTTTAAATAATCTACTCCCAGCATGGGGCTCGAATTCACGACCCTGAAACCAAGAGTCACGTGTTCCCGGACTGAGCAGGCCAGACGTCCCCGTCCCTCCTGCATTGTTTTGTTTTGTTTTTGAAGATTTTATTTATTTATTTGACAGAGAGAGACACAGCGAGAGAGGGAACACAAGCAGGGGGAGTGGGAGAGGGAGAAGCAGGCTTCCCGCCGAGCAGGGAACCCAATGCGGGCCTCGATCCCAGGACCCCAGGATCATGACCTGAGCCAAAGGCAGACGCTTAACGACTGAGCCGGCCAGACACCCCTGTCCCTCCTGTTTTTAAAATGACTCTCTCTAGAAGGGACTGCTTGAGATCCTCCTGTAGCCAGAGGGTCAATCTAGAAAAGACTTTGTCTAGAATTCAGTCCTAACGTTTGGACATGGCTCTTGGAGTCCATTGCTCTGCTAAAGGGCAGTTCTGGAAGCCCACCCTGTCCCATTCTCCCTGGGACCTCCCTCCAGATGTGCCCGGGAGTTTCTAGAACCTCTTGCTGGAGAACAGCACTACTCAAAGGGCCAGTCCATAATTAAATGAGAGAGTGGTGCCCGAATGGAAAGTGACAGGCTGGTTCCTTCCTTGAGAAAGTCGTGCTGTAAAAAAAACGACCTGCTGCTAAACAGGATGGTCTACATTCTAAAGCAGAGGTTCTCAACCCCGGGGCAGGGGTGGGTGGTTTTGCCCCCAGGTGACATTGATGACATCTGGAGACAGTTTGGTTGTTGCGACCTGATGGCTGCCATTGGCATCTGCTGGCTCAAAGCCAGGGGCGCTGCTCAGCATCCTATGGTGCACAGGATGGTCCGCACTGCAGAGATGAGCTGGCCCATATATCACTACTGCTGAGGTGGAGAAACCGTCTTCGAGAGCAAGTCCCTTGTCTCATGCATGGACAGGTCACAGACTTCTCCTTGAAAAGCACCATTCTAGGGGTGCCTGGGTGGCTCAGGAGGTGAAGCATCTGCCTTGGGCTCAGGTCATGATCTCAGGGTCCTGGGATTGAGTCCCGCATCGGGCTCCCTGCTCGGCGGGGAGTCTGCTTCTCCCTCTGCCACTCCCCACCCCTCGTTCTCTCTCTCTCTCAAATAAATAAAATGTTTTTTTTTTAAAGCACCATTCTAGAACTCACTTGGAAAAACATTCTCTAAAATCATAGCCTAAAAGCAGTACTTTAAAAGCTCCTAGCCAGGTTACAAAATAGGTCCAGACACCTCCTCATCCTATCCCCATCTTTCCAAACTCCCCTGCCCCCATCCCTGGATTGACTCTAACAATCTAGAAACTACCTACCCATTCCTGACACAGTGCCAGAAGCCCCCTGTCATGTCACCAGAGGCATCTAGAACCTTCCATCCTGTCCCATTCCCCTCACCCCCCCACGCTCCCATCCTCCACTGTGTTCACTGGGCATCCAGAGAACCCGCTTCTGGAAGAGCTCCTCACCACCACCCCACCTGCCCCCTGGACCCCAGGTGGCCCTCACCGAAGGCTCTCTTGGGCTGCACCAGGCGCAGGGTGAAGGGCTGGGACTTGGGCAGCTCCCGGAGCATCTTGGCTACCTCGTAGTGGCGGCAGCCCACGATGGAGTGGTCGTTGATGGCCTCAATGCTGTCGCCCACGCACACAGCCTGGATCCGGTTGATGATGCTGCCCTCCTTGATCCTCTGCAGGGACCCAGAGTCACTCACGAGGCCACCCCAGCCACCCTCCTCGGCTTCCCAGAGCCCAGGTTAACCAGACAGGGGCAGTGGCTCATCCCAGGTCCCCGAGCACGCAGGTAGTCACCCGCCCTCCAGGGGCACCTTGATGAAGGCGTAGCCAGCCCCATTGTCCGTGATGGTCAGTCCCAGGGCATCTTCGGTCTTAGTGACCTCCACCTCCTTGGTCTCGCCGCGCACGTGAGCAAAGATAAAGTCCTCCAACCCTATCTGGCCGCCCAGGAGTTTCTGCATGTCCACTTTGTGGCTGTTTAGGGTACAGAATAAGATCTGTCCCAAGGGGAGGGGGAGCGCAGAATTAATGACAGCGCTCATCACCCTCTGTCTGTGCAGAACAACCAGGGTGATGGGTTCAGGAGCCTGAGAGGGAAACCGAGGCACAAGGAGGCATGAAACTGGCCTGGTTACCCAGCCACCAGGATCCCAGTCCACCAGAAAACGCGGGGCATGGGACCCTCAGAATGGGGTGGGGTACAAGAAGGAGTCTGAGACCCTCAGGATGGGGAGCAGGGAGCTGTGGGCACGAAGAGACCCCTCCCTCACCCCTAAGACTTTCAGTTTTAACCCGTTGGTGCCCTGACATCCCAGACCAACTTGTTCAGTCGATTCTGAATCTGCTGGCGCCCCCTGGGGGCTACGAGTCGTACAGCCCAGCAGCCCAGGCCCTGACCCCCCCGGGCCTCCGACTTCGCACCTGGAAGGGGGCTGCCTGGAACCCCAGCCCCCAGCCGCGCCCAGGAACCACAGAGGCGCTTACCCGAGGGCTGGGATCCACTGTTAGCTGGTTCAGCGCAGTGGGTTCCTGGACAAGCTAAGGATCCACTCACCCTAACCCGGGCTCCCCTTTTGCGCAGGGCGTGCGAAGAGGTTCTCTGGGGTATGGGCACCCCAGGATCTGATGGGTGTGTCTCTGAGATCTGGTGATCGGATCCCCTCCATCCGAGGAGGGGGGGATCCGGGGCCCCCAGTCCCGGGTTCCAGGCTCCACCCCTATCCCGGGTCAGATGGGTGGGCCTCTGGCGCCGGGAGGGGTGGAGCGGGGGTTCGGGGGTCCTCACCTCTGTGGGCGCGATCCCGAAGGCCTCGGCGATCTTGGCGTAGAGCTCGCGGACGTTGGTAAAGCCCTCGATCTTGCCCGTGGGGCTGCCGTGCGCCAGCTGCGTGCGGAAGACCAGGCGCGGACGGGCGCGGGGCGCGGCTGGGGGCTCCGCGGGCGAGGGCGGGGGCGCGGACGGGCGCGGGGCCTCGGCACCCCGGGTCTCTTGGGCCGCGGTGCTCTCCATGGCAGGAGGAGCTGGGCCACCCCGGCCACCGCCACAGCCGTCGCCGCCGGATCCGCCGCTTCCTGCAGCCTCCCCTCCCCCGGCCCAGGGCGTGACAGCCGAGCCGCTGGGGTAAGGGGATCCGGGAATCCGAGCCGCCCGGGAAGGCGACACCGCGGGCTGCGGAGGGGGGCCTGGCCCCAGGTGTCCGGGCCCTGCCAGGGCCAGCCAGCTGCGCGCTCCTGGGGGACGCCGGGCAGTCCTCCAGGGGCCTGAGCTGCAGACTGGGGAAAAACAGGGATCACCAATGAGGACATAAACAGCTGAGCGTGAGGAGCGCTCACTGTCTGCTAGGCGCGCTCATTTAATCCTTGCAACAACCCTAGAAGGGGGCAGGACACGTATGCTGGGATAACCTCAGCCATACCCTGTCCCTGCTTCGACACATCCTTCCAGTGCTCAGTCCTCCCCAGGGAGGTAAAAGCCCAAGTCCACCCTGAGGCCCACCAGGCCCTGCACGACCTGCCCCGTCCCCCCCCCACCACCCTACCCTCCTCCCCATCTCCCCCTCGCTCCTGCTACTCCAGCCATACCGGCCTCTTTGCCTTTTCTCTAATGCCAGGCTGGGTCCTGCCCCAGGGCCTTTGCACATGCTGTTCTTTCTGCCTGAACGCCATCTCCCAAGTCATCCACCTGGTTTCCTCCCTCACCTCCCTCAGCTCCTTGCTCAAATGTTGCCTCCTCCTTCCACCTCTCAATCTCTTTTCCCGGATTTTTCTCCCTGGTATCAAGCACTACCTGATAGATCAGCTGTTTACTTACTCATCTTGTATCCTGGCTGTCCCCACCACTAGAATGTTAGCTGCAGGAGGGCAGGGGTTCTGGTCTCTTTTTCCCCCTGCCGCATCCCGGTGCCCCGTGCCTGGCAGACAGCAGGCACTCAGGCAATCTTTGGTGAGGAAATGAATGAACCCCCAGGTTACAAATGAAGAAGAAGGGAAGGAGGCTGTGGGCACCAGGAAGCATCTGTAAGAATCCCCTGGGACCACAGCACGGAGGCATCCAACAACAAGAATTTCGGCTCTTATAATAAACAGCAATGGAATGCCATATAGTGGAGCAAAAGAGGGGCCTCCCGCCTTGGGAGAATCTCAGAAACCAAGCGTTAATGGAAAAAGGCAAGTTGCAGAAAGCTTTGGACACTGTAAGAAAATGTTGTGTCAAGTTTAAAAGCCCGCAAAACATGACACACATTATGACATGGATGAGCCTTGAACACACGACACTCAGGGAGGGAACCAGACACGGAAGGCCACACGGGGTGTGAGTCCACGTGGGTGACACGTCCAGAACAGGCTCATCCGCGGACGGGAAGGGGGCTTGTTTCTGTCAGGGGCCGAAGGAGGTGGGAGGGGCAGTGACTGCTAAGGGGTACAAGGCTTCTCTTTGGGGTGACGGAAGTGTTCTGGAATTAGATTGTGCTGATGGTTGCACAAGTTCGTAAATATACTAGAAACCACAGAACTGTACACTTTAAAAACCTTTAAGAACTGAACGAGAAAACCAAACCCTGTCAAAACGGTACTCTTCTAGGAAGACATACTTATGTGCTACAGTAGATAAAGACTTGCCTGATAAACTCCAAATTTGGGATGGGGGTACCTGTGCCGGGGGGGGGGGACAAGGGACCTGGGGTGGGGAGGTGACAGTATCTGGTTGTGTTTGTCTCCCGGGGCAGCCATAACAAAGGCCCACAAGCTGGGGGGCTTAAAACAACAGGGATTTACTCTCTCTGTTGGGGGGGGGGCCCCGAAGTGTGACATCAGCTTGTCAGCAAGACCACGCTCCCTCTGAGACCTTGGCAGAGCCCCTCCCTGCCTGTCCTAGCTTCTGGTGGTGGCTGGCACTCCTCGGTGCTTTCTGGCAGCTTGCATTGTTCCCATTTCTGCCTCTGTGGTCACATGGCCGTCTCCTGTGTCTGTGTCCGAATCTTTATCTTCTTATAAGGACACCAGTCATATTGGATCAGGGGCCCACCCTACTCTGGGATGACCTCATCCTAACTAATTATATCTGCAATGACCCTATTTCCAAATAAGGTCACATTCTGAGGACTGGGGTTTAGGGCTTCAGCGTATCTTTTGAGGGGACATGATTCAACCTGATACAGGCATTTGTCTAATTATTCTCCCCCAATTTTAAGATGTCTTAAATACTGCATTACACAAAAAGAGAGGATTCCTCAGTAAGGCAAGCGCAGAATCCCCCTAGGAGCAGCAATTCCATTCCTGGGAGGTAGCTTGCAGAAGTGAAAGCAGGTGTTCAAACACCTGTGACACACTATACACAGCAGGACTCAAAGGAGCCGGAAGGTGTAAACGACCAAAATGTCCATCAACGGGTGAAGGGATAAACAAAATGTGGTCCGTCCACATATTGGAATATTATTCGGTCACGAAAAAGAGGAAGGGGCCCACACGCACGGCCCTGGGAATGGACCCCGAGCCCACAACGCTCAGGGAGGGAACCGGACACAGAAGCCACACGGGGTGTGAGTCCACGTGGGTGACGCATCCGGAACGGGCTCATCCGCGGACGGGAAGGGGACTCGCGGGGGCCGGGGCTGGGGAGAAGGTGGGGAGTGACCGTTGATGGGGGCGGGGATGCTCAGGGAGGGAACCAGACACGGAAGGCCACGCGGGGTGTGAGTCCACGTGGGTGACACGTCCGGAACAGGCTCATCCGCGGACGGGAAGGGGGCTCATGGGGGCCGGGGGCTTGGGGAGGGCAGGCCTGGGACACCCAGCAGGGGCATCTTGGGGGCCCTGGGCACATCTTCTAGCCCACCTCCCACTCCACCCCCCCAAAAAAACATTCACAGGCTTGGAAATTCAAATTCCACTTTTTTTACTTAAAAAGTCCAGATTGAGCAAAGGTAGAGGATGCCTCTGCAAGGGTCCCTCATCTGGATGAGGGAGGGGAGGGTCAGTACCAGCCCCCCCAATTCTGGGGTGCAGGAATCTGAGGGCCACAAGCAGAGGGCCCCGCCCCAAGTATGAGAGCATGTCCCTGCAGCGTGCCTGCCTGGGGCGAGGGGGGGGGGGCACCTGTGGTGAGCACCTGCTGGGGGTCCCAGCGGGTCGGGGGTGGGGTTTTCTACCTTGTCCCTGGGCCGGTCCTCGAGATCCGGTGTAGCAGGTATAACCGTCCCCACCCTGGGTGTGCCAGTGGCTGTGGGTCCCCTTGTGTCCTGGGTTCCGCAGCCCCTGTGCTGCTCCCACGTCCCTGTAGTGTGATGTGCAAGGGGAGCAGGCCTTGCTGGGCCTTGGGGCTCCGGGTTCTAGGCGTGTCATATACAGCAGGTGATTTTTCTGGGTTCAGGGTGCTGGGGGAATTGAAAGCTAGAGGGATGCTGTAGCAATTTAATTTTAGGGGGGCTGCAGCCCCCAAGGTGCAGGATTGGGCATGGCCCCAAAATGTGGACCCCCAATCCTCCTCCATGGGGTGGAGAAGGGGCCATGACCAAAGCTTGGTCTTCTCTGGATCCGTGGGGCGGCGGACACCCTCATAGGTGCTCACTGTGACAGGAGAGAAGGGGGGGACTCGTGATGGGGAACCCCCATCATTTATTAGCCCTGACCCCCAGGATGGGGATCACCATAGGCCACCAACCCTCAGTTCTTCCAAACAGATGCCATGGTGGGGGCCAGGAGTCCATCCCACCTAACCAGGACAGCTGGAAGCCACCCAGAAAAACCCACGAGCAGCTGGGGGGAAGTTCTAGCCCCCCCAGTGGATCCCACCGGCCAAGAAGGATTGGCATTTCCCGCCCAGCAGCATTCATAAAGTCCCCGATCTGATCGGCGCCCCCCAGCGGTCTGGCCACTGGTCGCCTGTATCAAATAAGCCCCACCTGGTAGATCCCGTGTGGGCGGTGCCCTCGGAATAAGATCCCGCAGCCGGATCCCACCCGGCAGCGCCCAGACTCCGGGACCCCCGTCGGAGGCCGAAATCCAGTCATTTCCGCGGGGGCCAAGGCAGGTCTAGCCTCAGGCAGCCCCCCCAACCCCCAGGCAGGGAGGCCCCATGCGGGCCGAGCAGAGCCCGGGGGCGACCCGCCCCGTCACACACCTGGCGACCTGGGCCAGGATCTCCTTGATGCGGACGATGAGCTTCTCGTGCTGGGCGGGGTCGCGCTCGATGGCGCCGTGCAGCCGAGCCATGTAGAAGTCCAGAGTGCCGAGAGTGGGCGTCTCGCCCGTGCCTGGAGAGGACAGGGACCGGTCACCGGAGCCCAGCGGGGGAGTCGATGCAGCCGGGGCCCCACAGGTGCAGAAGTCAGAGGGCGGGGGGGGGGTCTCCAAGGGCAGGGTCCCGGGGAGGGGGCCAGAGGCGCGGCGCGTCGGTGGGGTCGGGTGGGGGATCAGAACGTCTAGACCCGGAAAAGTCAAGGTCAGCTGTGGGCGGGGGGCATTAGACGTAAAGTGGTGAGGGCGAGGCCGTGGGCGGAGGGGGGGCTTACAAACTGGGGAGGAGGAAGTAGCCAAGGTCAGCTGAGGCCAGAGCGCGAAAGGCCGGAGGGGAGGGGGGGGTCATGGGCAGGACCGGCGCGGGCAGGGGTCAGCGAGGGCGGGCGCGTGCTCTGCTCACGATAGGGAGGAGTCATTCGGTGCAGGAGTCGCACGGCCGGGGGCGGGGCTGGCGGGATTTCTGGGGTCGGGGCTCAAGGCGGTAGGGGTCAGGCTCGAAGCAGCTGGGGGCGGGGCCAGGAGGTGGAGCCGGCGGGGCGGAGCTCGCCAGAGACAGGGTGGGGGCGGGGGGCGGGGCGGGGCCTCCGCACCCGGCACCGGCAGCGAGGCGAAGCTGGCGGTGAGCGCCTGGCGCACGGCCTGGAGCTGCTGCTGCAGCGCCAGCGTCCGCCGCTCCTCCAGCGCCAGCTCCTGCTCCAGGCGCTCCCGCGCGCTGCTCATGCTCTGCGTGTGCCTCTGCAGCACGGCGTTCTGCTCCTCGAAGGCCACGTTCATCTTGCGCAGGCGCCGCAGCTCTGCCTCCCGCGCTGCAGCGTGGGGGAGCCGGATCAGAGCCTGGAGCTTCCTCCCTGCCCGCTGCTGGGCCTCTGCCTTAGCTGTGTCCCCCCGCCCCCGACCCCCGGGGCCGGCTGTCACTGCTCTGCCTCCAGCCCCACACCTCGGTTCGGCTCCGGAGGGTCGGGGGAGGTGGGCGCCTCTGCTTTTTTGAGTGGGTGGTCAGCTCCCCCCACCCGCCACCTCCCCCGGCCTTGGCACCCTTTTGGCCCACACACTCTCCCAACACCCACTTCCCCAAGAATCCCTGGTCAGTGCTCACCTTTGTTTTGGTCCAAGAACTCTTCAGTGAAGATGGGGACGTCAAAGGTGGAGAAGCCATCACAGTCCCCACCCTGGGACGACAGGACAAGATGACGAATTTTTTTGGGGGGGCAGCCAAAACCCCTCTGGGACGTCCCTCAAGCTTGGGAGGGAGGGATTCCTCTGGCCATCTGGGTCGAAGTCCTTTTACCAACATTCCCACGATGTGGCTGCCCCACTCTGCTTGCACACTTGGAGGAGGGGCACTCCCTTCCTCCCATGAGAGTTGGTCTGGCTCACCCAGGGCTTAAAGACCTCCAGACCTTTCTTGCCCAGCCATGGTCCTTGGAGCAGGAGTACTTACCTTGTGTCCATTCAAGAGGGTATTCATGAGCCCAGAGCCCGAGTCTTCTGGTGGGGAAGGAGGGCAGGATCAATCGGCCTGGCAGGTCTCCTCTGAGCCCACATATTGCTTTGCGAGTGCCGCCCTCCCCCCCCCCGCCCCGCCTAGCATACCCTTCCCCCCCTAGTTAGCCCTGCTCGTCCTGGGGCAGGCTCCTGCCTAGGCCCCCCAGTGTCTGTGTGCCCCCATGTCAGCACTGCTCAGCCCTGCCCACTCACAGCTGTCTGCTTAGGTGTCTCTCATCTTCATGGGACCGGGAGTCCCATGGAGGACGGTGGGTGGTCTGCCCAGAGTCACCTGTCTCAGAGCCCGCACCCAGCCGCCTGGGGGCTGGGTCCCTTCCCACCTTTCTTGATCTTCTTTTCCTGGATCTTCTCCGAGCACATCTTGTAGGCTTCTGACTGCTGGTACGCGCGCAACTCCTTCATGTACTGCTGCTTCTCCCGCTCGGCCTCATCCAGGTACCGCTGGTGGGGGCAGCGGAAGGCTTGGCCCAGCCCAGGGGCAGGGGCAGGGGCAGGCCTCCACGGCCAACACCCCATCTCCATCACTCAGCTCACTATGCCCCCACCTTCCCGTAGCTCCCTATTGTCCTTGGAGACAAAACCCGCCTCCTCGGCCTCCTGCTCAGCTCCCCACCCCCCACCCCCCGCCCAAACTCCGCCGCTATAAACCTCTCCCTGTTGTCTCCAGGCTGGGCTGCCCTCCTGCACCCATTTCGCTTGTTGAAATACCACTTAGAGGGCGCAAACTAGTGGTGTGTTTCGTTTCCTTGATATTTTTGCAATTTTAATTACCAGGATTTGAAAATCGGAAGGTATCACATAAAAATCCAGCCCCCACCCCTACATCTTTACACCTATCCATGTTGGTTATTAAGTGTTACGTCGATTCTTGCCTATTGCTACCCTCCCCTCGCTTCAGCCTGCTGGGGAGAGCTCATGGGTGATCAGTTCTCCAGGCGGAAGCAAGGACCCTCCACATTCTGTCCTTTGGGGCATGTGGCTGCAGGGCAGTGTCCGAGTGGGTCGGGGCAAGGTCAGTGGTCCTGGGCCAGCCCCCTCCGTCCACACCTGCTTCTCCGCCGGCTGCAGCTTGCTCCACTCGGCACCCAGCATCTTGGTGATCTCGGGAAAGGGCAGATCTGGGTGGCGCGTGCGAATCTGCTCACGCCGCTCGTTCAGGAAGCGCACGTAGCCCGTGACCGGTGCCTTGGGCCCATTTGGCAGGATCTTCTTCCGCTTCTTGCCCTTGGGCCAGCCACGCTTCTTCACGGGCTGTGAAACCGTACGCGCCGTTGGGAGGGGCCTGGGGGGCTGGGGCAGGCTAGAGGGATGGGCGGGGCCGATCCAGGAGATAGGGACTGGAAGGTCTGTAGGTACGGCTTGGTCAAGGGGCAGGATTGGGAGGGCGGGGTTCGGAGGTCCCGGGCACTTGGCATCTGGGATGGGGCTCGCTTGTGGGCGTGGTCTCTGGGATGGGCGTGGCTTCTATGCTGGACGAAAGGCCCACTGGACGACGGGAAGGTACCCCCCACAGGGCAGTGGGCGGAGCTGGTATTGGGCGATGGGCGGGGCCTGGTTTAGTGGCAGTGGATCTCTTGGGGGCGTGGCATGTGGCACGGGGCGGGGCCTCAGCTTCGGAAGAAAATCTGGACTGTGGGCGGAGCCACAGCGAATTCAAATCTAGCCCGGGGTGGAGCTTCCAGGCTATGGGCGAGCCCCAGAGCCTCCCCCACCACAGCGCAGGGACTCGGGACTCACCTCCTCCTCGTGGGAACCCTTCTCGCCGGCCCGGGGGCCCTCGCCGCGCTCTTGCTTGACAGCCACCACGAAGCCCCCATGCTGTCCCGGAGCCTTGCCGCCCGCCGGCCTGGAGCCATGGGACGCCAGGGTCACCCCCATCCTCACCTCCATCCCCGACCGCGGAGCTGGCACGGAGGGGGCCTGAGTCCTGAGAGCAGGGGTCTGCGGGGGTCATTATCCACGGGACGGGGAAGGAGCACTCGGGGGGCCGGTAGGGACCCCTGGGAGGAACTGGGCCGGGGAGTTGGGGGGAAAGAGGTCGGTGGGGATGCAAGGGAGAGGTCCTGCCCCAGCTGTGTGGGGGGAGTCAAGACCCTGCGGGGCGAGGGGCGAGGGGCCAGGAGCTCCGCAGGGCGGGCGGGAGCTGGGCTGCAGCCCCAAGTGGGCTGGGGGAGGGGATGTCTCACTCACGCGGCGACCGCGCCGGGCTGCTTGGAGCCGTGGGACATGGCCGCTCCCGGCCCCACCTGGAAGGCAGACGCGTGGCCGAGTGAGGGGCGCCCGAGCCGCCGATGGGGTGGCCCGGCGGGGGAGCCCCGGAATGCCGGGCCCGGGATGTTTGGAGGGGCCGGATCCAGGGGCGGGGAGGCCCTCGAGGGCGGGCGCCCCAGGGATCCTTTGTTGGGCGATCGCCCCCCGGAAGGGCCGGGCCCACCCTCCTCCGGTCCGGGAGGGGCCCCTCCCCGGCCCCAGGACCCCCGCGCCCCCACCCCCTCGCAGGGCCCGGAGTTCCGCGGCTGTTTTCACCTCCAAAGAAACTTTCCCGGACCTCTCCGCTGCTGCGACGCTCCAACCAACCGCCCCGAGCCCGCCCCTGCCGCTCGCCCCTCCCTCCGCATGCTAATACGGCCTCCGCGAGCTGTCGGATTGGGTGCAGTGTTTCCCTGGGGCGTGACCATGCAGATGAAGGTTGGCGCGCCGGTCGGCGATTGGCTGGGGCAACCGGGGCCGCGTGGGAGGTGGATAGGGAAGGCTGCGGGCGGGTGCGTCAAGTTCGGCTGCGCTCGGCTGTTCTCGGGACCAATCAGGGCGCTTTGAGGCCTTGCCGGGCGGAGCCCCTTAAAGGGCCAGTAGGCGCGGCTCGGACTCCTCCTCTCCGGGTGAAGGCGAGACCGCCCGCCCCTGCGGGATCCCGGGACCTGCAGGGCCAGATCGGGCGCCTCCCTAGTTGCCATGGAGACGGCGGCCGATTGCTAGGAAAGGGGGTTAAGGTCCTTCCCCGCAGTGTCTTCCTCTCCCGCCCCAGGACAGGGTGGGACCTGTCTTAGCCTCTTGCAAACCTGGCGGGGAAGTTAGCCATCCATTCACTGAACTTAGGGCCCCCGGCCTCCCGCTGTGCCTAGTCCTGCAGTGAGCCAGCAGGGGCTGCTCTCCCCCTGGGGGCTCAGCTTTCCCTCCTGTGCAATGGGGACCTTGCACGATGTTTAGGACCAGGAGGCTGGGATGCTGCGAAGCTGAGGTCCAGAACTGGGCTGAAAGCATTTGGAAAGAGGAACTGAGACAGGAAGGCTGCAAGGACCTCGTGAAGGTGGAGGGGCAGGAGGCTCTGCTCTGGGATTTGCCCCCCCACCCCCACGCGGCAGCGTGGTCTTATGGCCTGAGCTGGGACTTCCCCTACTCCCAGGGTGACAGTTGTGGTCACTGAATGCTCACGATCTCTTATTAGACCCCAGACAATTGGCCCACATCACCACACTGCCATCTCCCTTCTCTGCTTCCTTGATGTTCCTCAAATACAAATACGTCCATTTCACTTACCCCTCCCCCCGGCCTTTGCACCTGGTGTGCCCTTTCCTCCTGATTATCTGCTGGCTCACTGCTTGATCTCCTTCAGGTCTTTGCTCAAATGTCACCTTCTCAATGAGGTTTCCCCCATACACCCTGTCTTATTTTTTCTCCATATGTTAGTTTCCCCTGTTAAAGAACAAAAAAAAAAAAATTTTTTTTGTTTTAAGTTTTATTTATTTAAGTAATCTCTACTCCCAGTGTGGGGCTTGAACTCACCACCCTGAGATCAAGAATCGCATGCTCTATGACTGAGCCAGCCAGGCGCCCCTAAAGAACAAAATTTTAATGGAATAAATTTGAAGATCTAATGGGCTTTGTTAAGGGATTCATGGATGGGGCAGCATTCCATCTAGCAAGTAGAGGGGAGCTCCAAAGGATCCTACAAAATGGAAGGTTATATAGGAAGCAAGAAGGGGCAAGGACATTCTTACCAAGAGAAGAGAAAGGATTGTGCCTCCTTGCAAGGTCACTTTCCCTTAGCAGGGTGAAGAGCAGGAGGTCTTATTATGCACATTCTCTCATGTTCCTTTGGGGCAGAGAGGGAAAGTTCCTGACTGACCCATTAATACATTTCTGGGGGAGGGGTGCCTGGGTGGCTCAGATGGTTAAGTGTCTGCCTTCGGCTCAGGTCATGATCCCAGGGTCCTGGGATTGAGTCCCGTGTCGGGCTCCCTGCTCTGCGGGAAGCTTGCTTCTCTCTCTCTCCCTCTACTACTCCCCCCTGCTTGTATTCTCTCACTCTCTCTGTCGAATAAAATAAAGTCTTAAAAAAAAAATTTTCTGGGGGAGGTTGAAGCTGCAGTTAGGTTGGTATTAAGCTCCACTTTGGTGACATGGCCTAAGTGGCTCTTTTATTGGCCTGTGGTTTTTAATACTTTTTTTTTTTAGATTTTATTTATTTATTTGACAGAGAGAGACACAGCAAGAGAGGGAACACAAGCAGGGGGAGTGGGAGAGGGAGAAGCAGGCTTTCCACCGGGCAGGAAGCCTGATGCGGGGCTCGATCCAAAAACCCTGGGATCATGACCTGAGCCAAAAGCAGACGCTTGACGACTGAGCCACCCCGGCGCCCCATCACGTTAAAGCACCTAGAACAGTGCCTCTAGGAGCTGCTCAATCCCTATCTGTTGAATATACAAATGAGTGCATACAGTAAATATCTCAGAGGCAAGTGCTTTGGAAAACAGCCAAGCAGTTCCTCAAAACATTAAACATGAAATTACCATGTGATCCAGAAATCCCACTCTTAGAGATAGACCCAAGAGAATCAAGAACACATGTCCACGCAGGAATTTGCACATGAACGTTTACAGCAGCACGATTCACAATGGCCGATAAGTAGAAACAACCCAAATGCCCATCTGTTGGTTAACAGATAGACAAAATGTGGTCCATTTATCTAATAGAATATTAGTGGCCATAAAAAGGAATAAATTAGGGGCGCCTGGCTGGCTCAGTCGGAATAGCCTGTGACTCTTGATCTCTGGGTCGTGATTTCGAGCCCCACGTTAGGTATAGAGATTAAGATAAACTTAAAAAAAGAAAAAGGAATAAATTGCTGATTCATGCTACAACAGGGGTGAACCTTGAAAACATGATGCTCAGTGAAAGATGCCAGTCACAAAAGACTACAAGTGTGTGGCTCCATTCATATGAAATGTCCAGAACAGGCAAATCCATAGAGACAGTAAGTTAGTGGTTGCTTGGGGCTGGGGAATTAGTGGGGATGGGGAATGGGGAGACACTGCTCAGGGGCACGGAGTTTCTTTTTGAGTGATCAAAATGTCCTAAAATTAGACTGCAGTGATGGTTGCCTAACTGTAAATATACTGAAAACCTCAGGGGAGCCTGGGCGGCTCAGTCGGTTAAGCGTCTGCCTTCCGCTCAGGTCATGATCCCGTGGGATGGAGTCCTGCGTCAGGCTCCTTGCTCAGCGGGGAGTCTGTTTCTCCCTCTCCCTCTGCCCTCCCCCCAGCTTGTTTTCTTTCTCTCTCTCTCAAATAAATAAATAAAATCTTAAAAAAAAAAAAAACCCTCAGAATTGCACACTTTAGATGGGTGCATTGTATGTGAATTAAATTTCAATAAACCTGTTCCCCTAAGAGGCAGCCCAGGGCTGAGTAAGATGAGCATGCCTTGGAATCATGACAGACCCGGATTCCAGACCCTGCTCTGTTGCTTCATGGGACACACCACCCTTGCCTCTGATCTGTTAAAAATAATATAGGTAAGAAGTCTAAGCGAGAAGTTGGGGGAAGCCCCGCCCTCCAAGCCCCGCCTTTTTGGCTTGATTGACAAGGTGTTGCGCTAGAAACTGTCCTCCTAAGAAACCACACAAGGAATTCAGAGTCTTCCTGTACATCAAAAAGAGAGGAACTGTTTTGAGATTGACTTTTTAAAAAATACTTTACTTATTTCCTTTAGAGAGAGAGCGAGAGCCCGAGCAGGGAGGAGCAGAGGGAGAGGGAGACAATCTCTAACAGACTCCGCACAGGGTGGGGAGCCGGAAGCGGGGCTCCATCCCAGGACCCCAAGATTATGACCTGAGCCAAAACCAAGAGTCCCGTACTTAACCGACTGAGCTACCCAGGGGCCCCTGGGGTTGATTTTGAAAGCAGTTTGCAGCTCTTTGGCATCAAGAAAAATATCTTGCTGCATGGATATTCTCTAGAAAGAATAAAAGTGTCTTCCGTCCAATTCATGCAGTCCATAAACACCCACAGCCCCAAACAAGCAACATATAGAAGCAGCATTTATACTATCTGACTTCACATCCTTCGTGCATTTATTTAACAGCAGATCCTTTCTGCCCCGAAACTATAAATCATTTTTTTTCTCTCTTTTTTTTTTTTTTCCAAGTAGGCTCCACACCCACTGTGGGGCTTGAACTCATGACCCCAAGATCAAGAGTCACCAGCTGCACTGACTGAACCAGCCAGGCGTCCCTTGTTTTTTCTTAGCAACATAAAGTTCTCTCGATACCTAGCCCTCAGTAAGGGCGCCTGGGTGGCTCGGTTATGTGTCCAACTCGTGGTTTCAGCTTCGGTCATGATCTCAGGGTCATGATCTCAGGGTCATGAGATTGAGCCCCGCAAAGGGCTCCGCACTCAGCATAGAGTCTGCTTGGATTTCTCCCTTTCCCTCTCCCTCTGCCCCCTCTCTCCCCAATCACGTGATCTCTCTCTCTCTCTCAAATAAATCAATAAAATCTTTAAAAAAAAATACCTAGCCCTCAATAAAACCAGTAACCACAGCTGTCTAAAGTCGTAAATTTCGTTTTAGTTTCTTTGCATTCATTTCTGTGCCTCACTTGGAAATTTGTACAGTAGGAAGCCTGGTACGGAGTCCCAATTTGCAGTCCCAGAAATACAAGATCCATTAAGGATGGCTTAAACTTCTGTTTTTGAAATGAACGTTATTTTGCAAATATTGTGCAAATTCATTTCATTTGTATAAAATCAGCGTAGGCAAGGCCACGGTACGCACACCATATTCCCCATCACCAGCTTGGTAACACTTCTTACTAAGGCTTTTTCTACGTGCACACACATGCACGCACGCGCACGCACACGCACACACGTGTACGCGCACGCACATGCACGCGCACGCACTATATTAGTCCCCTAGGGCTGCTCAAACAAAGCACCGCAAGCCCGGGCCTTAAACAGCAGAAGCGTATTGCGCCGCAGTTCTGGGGCTTAGAAGTCCAACAACAAGGACTCGATCAGAGCTGGTTCCTTCTGCGGTCCTGAGGGAGAGTCAGCCCCAGGCTCTCCCAGCTCCTGGGGGGCGCCGGCCATGCTGGGTGTTCCTTGACTTGTCCAAGCGTCACCCCGATATTTCTGCCTTCATCATCCCTCGGTTTCTCCGTGTGTGTGTGTCCAGCTTTCGCTTTTTATTGGGTCCACAGGGGACTGCTCCAGCGTGACATCATCTTAACTCCCCACCTCTGCAATGACCCTATTTCCAAATAAGGTTGCATTCGAAGGTCCTGGGTGTTAGGACTGTCACCTACTTGGCGGGAGGGGAGGTTGCAGGGAAGGGGACACAACGTGAAGCACAACACACACACAAATGCAGTGGTCACAGCTGCCTGAAAGAAGGGGTGTGGGGGCGGGGGCCTCAGGCCTCTGAGGAGGAGGCAGCCCGGGCTGCTGTGGGACCTGCAGAAGGTCAGGGAGGTGGCCCCAAGCCCTAGATGTGTGACTTGAGCAATTTACCGAAATTGTCTGTGCCTCAGTCTGCCGCTCCACAAAGTGGGACGATGACTATGTCTGCCTTCAGGAGGTTGTCGCGAGGGTTTAATGAGCTTAATTCATGGTCTCCCTTAGAACTGGGGTCAATGCCACCGGAAGCGGTAGCTGGTTTGGTCCAGGAAGCTGCAGACCCTGTTACAGAGAATTTTCTAGTACAGTGGCTGCCACCCAGGGTAGTTCAGGGGACACTGGACCATGCCCAGAAACATGTTTGGTTGTGACGACTTGCCGGGGGGGGGTGCCCCTGGCTTCTACTGGGTGGAGGCCAGGAGTGCTGCGATGCACAGGACAGCCCCCGACCACAGCGAATGATCTGGTGCCTGTGCGGTCCCAATCCTCACCTGCCTCATCTCCCTTAGGCCACCCTGTGACCCTATTCAGCAGTGCTACTGTCACACCCATTTCACAGAAAGGGAAACTGAGGCTTGGGGGCTGGCCTGAGACTGCCTGGTTTGATCTTGGCTGTGGGCCCCCCACAGCCACCCTGGGATCTAAGGAAGTTCCTGGTTGTTTCCCAGTTTCTAGGAATCCTCCCTCCCCTTCCATCCACCCCACCTCTCCTCCCCCTCCACCACTCCTAGTCATCCAGAGCCCCTGGAGAGGAGATCAAAGCGAACCCTCCCTTCCTACCTGCAGCTGGACTGGGGCCACCAGGACATCCGATCTCCAGCAGGGGGTGGGGGGCAGCTGGGACGCTCTGGGGACATCAGAGGCTCGGATCTCACTGGACCCCAAGCCTGTCTCTATCCTATCCCGAGGGCAGGGCATTCATCCCTCCTTTCTCACATCCTCCCTTCAGGCAGGACCGTCTCTGATCTTCCCCGCAAATCTCACACGGGCTCTTATGGGGGCATGTGTGCTCTGCACTAGGTTCCCAACCCCTGTAGCCAAGGCCTGCTTTGGAATAGACGCCCCCCATGCCCACCCCCATCCGACTTTTTATCTGACTCTCCCAGCTCCTCTCAAAACCCTCCCATGGCTCCCCAGTGATCTGGAGGTAACGTCCAGACTCTGCCTGCCATTCAATCAGCCCTCCCATGTCTAACCCCTCCAGCACCAGCACCAACCACAGAGGGGC
>NC_138369.1:2043690-2095949 GCF_054177405.1 Leptonychotes weddellii | reverse complement strand
TTTTTTTTTTTTTTTAAAGATTTTATTTATTTTATTTGAGACAGAGAGAATGAGAGACAGAGAGCATGAGAGGGAGGAGGGTCAGAGGGAGAAGCAGACTCCCTGCCGAGCAGGGAGCCCGATGCGGGACTCGATCCTGGGACTCCAGGATCATGACCTGAGCCGAAGGCAGTCGCTTAACCAACTGAGCCACCCAGGCGCCCCTTGAGGCAAGAATTTCTTTAAATCACTTTCATTGCCCCGGAGAAACAGAAGGAGCATGCCCGGCAGGGAGGAAAAGAATTGAGATTCTTGTCTCTCCTTATCTCCTCCAAAGCTGTGACCCCTTATCTCCCCGCTCCCCAGCTAGGTTATCTCGAGTCCCCATTACCCCACCCACATCCAGTTTTCAGGCTCTTTTCCATAAAAAAATGGGTATTGGGGTGGGTGGTCTGCATCAGTGTGGAGTTCTGGGCTAGGACCCCCTTGGGGTGCCTGAGCCTCTGGTTTGTCAGTGGGTTCCTGTCTCCCAGTTTCTATCTGCAGTTTTGAATCTCTGCCTCCATGCCCACCATACAATCATTGGACAGATATTTCTTGAGCTCCTATGTGCCAGGCATTGGTAGCTGATCCGGTCCCTGCCTTCATGAGGATCATAGTTCAGTGGGGGACACAGTTAAGAGCTGGGGTGGGGGGAGAGCAGATATCGGCCCTGATGGGGGGCAGCCCAGAGTACTGTATGACCAGCAGGGGAGGGGGGCGGGTGATGAGAAGACTTTCTGGCTGAGACTATTAAGAGCTAACAATTATACAAGATTTTATTTTATTTTATTTTTAAAGGAATCTCACCCAACGTGGGGCTGGAACTCAAGACCCTGAGATCAAGAGTCGCACCCTCTATGGGCTGAGCCAGCCAGGCGCCCCTATATGACTTTTGGTGTACATTATACCCATTCTAGATCTGGGAAGACTGAAACCCCACAGAGTTAAAGGACTTGTCCCAGCTGGAACAGTTAGCAGGGAGTGGGGCTGGATTTGGACCGCAAGTTTCTGGTTCCAGAGCGCAGGTGTTTAACCGCGGCTGGAGGAGGCGCGGAGGGGTGGGGGGGACGACTGCACGCAAAGCTTGGAGGAACTTGAAATCGCTTGTGTGGTGACCCGGTCGTGGGAGGACGTTGGAGGAGAGTGGGGAGGGGTTCTGAGCGCAGGCCTCGGGTGGTGTCGCATGCACCTGACTCACGGCGTCCCCGAGCACGCCCTCCCCGCTCTCCGGGCCTGTTTTATCGCGTGTGAAATGGGAGCCACTCGGCCCGCTTCCCTCCCGGCTTGGGTGAGAAAACCCACGTGGGGCATTTGGCACAGTCAGCGCTCATTAAATGCCAGCTGGGGTTATTATGATGATTACCCCCATTATTATCCTTAATAACTAATTAATTAGAACTAATGCGTCCTCTCCGCGTGCGACTGGGTCTCTCCGGGCCGGGAAGTTGGGAAGTTACGGGACCCCAAGGAGTGGCGAGCTCAGGCTCAGAATTCCCCATCCCCCACGCCCCCAGCCCACCCCGCAAGCCTCCAGTCCACCCCATCCTCCCCCCCCACACACACATTAGGCCTCGTAAAGCTGCGGGCAGGCCAGGGTGGCGCGGGCCTGAAGGCAGGAGTCTGGGTGTGGGCGCCCCTTGCGTCGCCCCCCCAGCCGGTGAGCGTCCCGCTAACGCCAAGGTGAGCCGTCGGGCGCTAGGACCGTCCCACCCCGCGGGAGCAGGGCGTGGGGGCCGGACTGGCCCCCGAGGCCACGCCCCCCTCTGATTATTGGCTCTCGGGCCCCGGCGCGCGGCCCCGATTGGTGGAGGCGGCCGCCAGCATTCCCCGCCCCGCCCCACCCGGGCCTTAATTTGGGGTTTGGGGCCCGGAGGCTGCAGGCGCGCTCGGCGGGGCGGGCTTGGGCGGTGGCGCAGGGAGAGCCGGGCGCAGACGGCTCGCGCGCGGGGGTCGCGTCTGCCGCGCGCCAGACCGGCCGGCCCGGGTGCGGAGCGCGGCCATGGGCCCGGGGCCCCCGGCGGCCGGAGCGGGGGCGCCGCCGCGGCCACTGTCGGTGGCCGCGCGGCTGAGCTACGCGGTGGGCCACTTCCTCAACGACCTGTGCGCGTCCATGTGGTTCACCTACCTGCTGCTCTACCTGCACTCGGTGCGCGCCTACAGCTCGCGCGGCGCCGGCCTGCTGCTGCTGCTCGGCCAGGTGGCCGACGGGCTGTGCACGCCCCTCGTGGGCTACGAGGCCGACCGCGCCGCCGGCCGCTGCGTCCGCTGCGGCCCCCGAAAGGCCTGGCACCTGGTCGGTAAGTCGCGGCCGAGCCTCCTCCCTCCGCCTGCCTGCCCCGGGGCCTTCCCCTTCTGCCTGCTTGCCTCGGGGCCTGAGCCTCCCCCAACGCACTGTTTGTCCCGGGGCCGAGCCTCCCTCCGCTGCTAGCCTGCCTGCCCCGGGGCCTGACGTCTCCTAGCCCACTGCTTGCCTCCGGGCCTGAGCCTCCCCCCTGTCTGCCTGCTCCGGGGCCAGACCTCTCCTAGCCCACTGCCTGCCTCGGGACCTGAGCCTCCCCCATCTGCCTGCCTGCCCTGGGGCCTGAGCCTACCCCAACGCAGTTTGTCCCTCCACTGCTAGCCTGCCTGCCCCGGGGCCTGACCTCTCCTAGCCCACTGCCTGCCTTGGAGCCTGAGCCTCCTCTCTCTGCCTGCCTGCCTGCCTGCTCTACGTCCTGAACCTCCTCTATCTGGCTGCTCAGTACCCTTCTCTTGCCCCATCCTTGACCTCCTCCATCTGTCTGCTTAACTGCTCTGTACTTCTTCCGTCTGCCACCTGACCACTCATGTGACCCTCCAGTGGCACTTCCCTTTGTCATTCTGTCTGACCCCCATGGGCACCCTGAACCCTCTCTGGATTGGGTCTGACTGCCTGGTGGCCTGGTCGGCTTGACTTTTTCATTTGTCTGTCTGGGTGACAACTCTGTCCGAGTGAGGGTTAGGCTGCCTGGAGCCCCCACTGTCAGTCTGTCCCGTTTCTCCAGCGCACTCCTGCCCATCCTCTGCCCCATCATGGGGAACCTGGTGCTTGGGAGGTTTACGGGTGCTGCGCTGGGGAGCTAAGACTTGGGGGCCAGACTGAAGAGGCAGGGGTCTGCGTGTGTCTGGCTGAGGAGGATGGGGTCTGTGGGCCCAACAGGGTCAACCTGTGTCCTGGGGGAGTTGTCAGAACACCTCTGTTGGTGAGGGGAGGAGGCAGGTCCCCCAGGAGCCGGGGTGTCCTGCCCAGTGCACACCCTTGATAAGGCCTGCCTCCTGGCATCCCTTCTCTGCCACCACGGATCCTGGGCCGTGAGATTAGCCCCAGCCACTTTCTCTGCTGTTTTTTCCCTGGCAGAGGTGCCTGCTGCATCCTGGCATCTGGGTTCCGCTGGGCATTTCAGGAGGCAGGCACAGGAATCCTGCCCAATCCTGTGAATTCTGGGTGGCAGCTTTCTAGAAGCTAGGAGGGGCTGACCACTGCCTCCTTGCCCTTGGGAGCAGCGGCCAGGGAGGCAAGGATTCGCCCTGGGCCTTGGCGAGTGCTGTTTTTGCAAGGTGCAGCCGATCTCCAAGTGGCCCAAGTGGCCGGATGTCAGGTTTCTCGAGCACTGAGGACACCCAGGCTGCTCTTGGGTCACTTGAGACCATGGCAGCCAGGGAGGGAAGCAGGGGGAGACAGGAGACTCCGACAGACTGGTGATCACCTCATCTGAAAAACAGACGCGAGAGGTGCCCGTCTTTGGGCTGACGTTGGGATTGCTTGCAGAGCTGAGCCCAGTCTTCAATGCAGTTTTGTTCATAATAGATAAACTCATGGACAAACACACAAGACAGCCCCTAGGCCTGACAGGTGACAGAGGTGGGGAGTCTTTTCTCTGGGGCGGGCAGGGGAGACACCCCTGAGGAGACGGAGCCAGCTGTGGGAAGGTAGCTGGGCAGTGGACACTGCATGTGCCCCTAGGCCTGACTCTGTGCCCCTCTCATAGGTGGGAGGGTCCACCTGACCCCGGAAGAAGAATCTGAGTCCCCCGGCAGAGGCAGGGGTTAGGCACCTTTGTAAATAAAGAACTGAAGGCTTTGTGTTTATGTAAAACAGGCCTGGGGGATAGGTGTCCCTACGGGACCTCAAGGCCTCCACCTGCACCCCTTCTCCACCTCAGGGTGAGTATGTGGGGAGACCCAGGAGGATCTGTGGAGAGAGGAAACTGGGGCAGCTCCTCTTGGCCTGATAAGGTGGCTTGAGTGAATCACCTTGGAAACAGTGCCCATTTCTCTTTTTTTTGCCCCTGAGCCTGTGGGTGGTGGGTTCACTTTTCCCCTTAGCAGGCCCCCTGGGCTCCCCCGCTCTAGCCCAGAGAGGACCCTTAGAGCCACACATGGATTTTTCCCATGGGGTCCAGGCTGGGGCATGTGGGTGAACTGGGTTTCATAAGGGAGAAGTGGAGCTCTGAAGCTTTGGGGATTTGAAGGATGAATAGGAGTGTGTGTAGGGGGGGGGCATTCCAACCCATTGAATCAACTGTGCAAGGGTGACATAGCCCCGCTTGGAAGCTGCTGAGGCAGGAAGTGGCTGAGAGCCATAGGAGCTCCCACTTTCATAGGTTAACTCCTGGTTCTCATGCTGACTTTGGGAGCTGGGTATTTTCAATGTCTGTACTTTCTGGAAACTGCGGCCCAGGGAGGGAAAGTCACTTGCCTCAAGTCCCCCGGCCAGGCAGCCTCATCCAGGCAATGGTTAACCTGGCCTGGCCAGCTTCAGGGTGGATTCTGGCAAGAGCAGCACATTCTTCTGACCAGAGTCTACATAGTTTGTGCCTGGCCCTGAGGCGGCCCCCGGGGCCCCCAGGCATGAGCTCAGGATGCCCCTCCCAGGCCCCAGTTCCAGAGAAATAGCAAGGAAGCGCGCCTTTGCTTTCATTTCCCCATCCCAGGATGCGGAGTTGGCCCCAGGGTCTACGGCATGAGGTCCTGAGCCTGGAGGGAGAGGGGAAGGCCAGCTGCCAGGCCCAGCAGGGGAGGGTGCTGAGCTGGGCCTGTCCTGGCAGAGGGAAGGAACATGGCTCAGGGCCCAGGGGCTCACACACTGAACCTGTGTCCTCATCTGGAAAGCGGGGAGAATAGGAACACCCGCTTCTTGGGGCTGTAAGTGGATGACATTAGTATAATCATACACTCACCCGAAAGATATGTGCCAGGCTCCGTGCTGGTGGCCAGGGCCCCAGAAGTGACCTTGAGAGACCTATTGCCCACCCTCCCAGAGCCCAGTCTCCGCTGGGGGAGGCAGGCAGGAAACAAGCAGAGACAAAAGAATCCCTGTGTGGGCTAAGGCATGTGAGAGGAAAGCCGTGTCCAGATGGACTGTGTCAGCGCAGGGAGGGGACTGCTGGGGACTGCGGTGGTCAGGGAGAGCTTTGTTGAGGAGGTGGCATTTGAGTTGAGTCCTGAGGCACGAAAGGATGTGAGGGGAACAGCGGGCACAGCTGGTGCAAAGGCCCTGGGGCAGGACCGAGCCTGGTGTGCTGAGGCTAGGAGGCCTCCTTGTGTGGCTGGGGCGGGGGTGGGGGGTGGGGGGGCAGGTCCTGCAGGGCCTGTTGGCTGCCCCCGCGCACTTGGGCTTCTTCTGAGGTATCAGGTAAAGAAAAGACCCCCTCATGAGCTGATAGGGACACTGGGGCTCAGGGAGGGCAGGGTCCACCGTAGCCTCACCCAGCATCACCTGGCCTCCTGACTGCTGGGTGCGCGGTGGGACGCTTGGCAGGAGCTGGGGGGGAAGCCCTGCCAGGAGGCGGGAAAGCAAGCGTGTCGGTGGTGGGCAGAGCTCCAGGGGACGCCGCAGGTGCTCTGTGCTTCTGTTTCCCCACCTGTAACCAAGGGAGCACCCCTGGGGAGCCCGAGGCTAGCAGGGGGGAAGCCCCATTCTTGTCCTATCACCTGGCCGTAGGTCCTGGCCCTGCTCTTGTACTTGCAGCACGTGACCTTGGGAACACAACAGCCCGTTGTGTGTTTCAGTTTCGCCAGACCTGGGGGCACATAACCTGAACTGACAGGTGGAGCCCTGGCCCTGGCAGGGCTCCCTGCCTCGGTTTCGCCATTTGTCACAGGAACTATTCCCCAGGGAAGCCGTGGGCTGCGGACCGCCCCCCCCCAGTCTGTGACTGTGGAAGGGTCCCCACCTGGTCAGGCCCTGGGAGCCCGGGGCTGGTGTGGGAAGGCCCCGTGGTGTGACCTACCCGCTCTCTGCTCATCCCCAGGTACCATCTGTGTCCTGCTGTCCTTCCCCTTCATCTTCAGCCCGTGTCTGGGCTGCGGGGCAGCCACGCCCGAGTGGGCCGCCCTCCTCTACTACGCGCCCTTCATCGTGATCTTCCAGTTCGGCTGGGCGGCTACGCAGATTGCCCACCTCAGCCTCATCCCAGAGCTCGCCACCAATGACCACGAGAAGGTGGAGCTCACGGCCCTCAGGTGCGGCCTCCGTGCGAGCACAGCGGGCCAGGCCGGGAAGCGGCGGCCCTCCCGCGTTTGGGCGCTGCTTGGCTGCGCGGCTCTGGGACGGTAGAAGTGTGTTAGTTAGCCGTTGCCGCGTTAACGGCCAGAGCTAGCAGCTTCAGACAGCACGCACGTATCAGCTCACGGTTTCTGTGGGTTAGGGGTCTGGCTCTGCTTAGCTGTATTTTCTTTTTTCTTCTTTTTTTAAATATTTATTTGAGAGTGGGGGGAGGGGCAGAGGGCGAGGGAGAATCTCAGACTCCGCTCAGCGCAGAGCCTCACACGGGTCTCGATCTCGCGACCCTGAGATCATGACCTGAGCGGAAACCAAGAGTTGGATGCTCGACCAACCGAGCCACCCAGGCGCCCCACCACTTAGCTGTACTTTCTGCTCCGTGGTCTCCCCTCAGGGTACTGGTTAGGGCAGGGGTCTCAGCCTGAGGCTTAGGTTTTTCTAAGGATTTCCTGATTAGGTCTGGCTCACCCAGGATCATCTCCCTTAATTCTAGCTGCAGAATCCCTTTACCTTCGCCACAAACTGTTGCCTCAACCTGGGAGTGACATCCCGTGTCCATAGGCCCCCTCCCCCAGGGGAGGGGTTGGACGGGGTGGGACCAGGGCCATCTTAGAATCCCGCCTGCAGGATGCGGCTAGCACTTGGCCTGTTGACTTGCTTGAGGTCCTGACAGACCTGCTGGATAGGATGGTAACAGGAGCATTTATGGAGTGCTTGCTGTGTGCAGGCACATTTCTAGGCCCTTCACGAGGATTACCGTCTTTAATCCCCCTGGCAGTCCCGAGATTTGTCACGTGTCCTTGAGAGGGTCTGAGCAGCGTGCGTCCCCGAGGGACAGTGTGTGCTAGGAAGAGGGTAGAGGCTCGAGCTCCGGGAGGAAGGGCTAGCATGGGTGGTGGCGGCCGGCGTGGCTGGAGCTCAGGGAAGGGCTGGCCCACGGGAGGGCGCCTGCGAGGTGTGCACTCCTCTTGCTGTCGTGGAAGCATCTTCACTGCGGCCCAGCCTGGCTTCCTCCCCACCCTGCCCTGGGGTTCTGCATTCGGGCGTGGGCGCGGCCCCAATGACAGGGGTTGCCCAGTGCCCAGGGCCCTGAGGGCCCCGAGGGCCCCAGCTGGCGGGTGGCTTGAGAGACCAGGCTCTGGGCCGCCTTCTACCGGCAGGCACTTTCCTGCCAGTCTTGTGGCCTCTCCACTTTGATCTCTGGGGTATTGGTCCCACTCTCACAAAGGGAAACTGAGTCCTCGTGTGCGGTCCAGAGGCTCTGCCCCCACACCCCCAGCCCCTGGAGGGGCACCGCTCCGGGGCTACAAGCAGGAGGGGCCCCAGATGCTTCTAGACCAAGGCCCAGGATCTGGGAACCAAGAATCCCAAATCCTGGCTTCTGAGCGTCTCAGGTCTTCCCGGAGTCTCTGTACCCCCGGCCCAGGCAGCTGGGATGTCAGGGTGGAGTCGCGGGTCGGCCGTCAGTCACCACATAACGGGCAGCAAGGGCTCTGCTGCGGCCACCCCGTGTTCGGTGGCCGAACGCCCCCCCAGCCAGAGATTCCCTGGAGGCCGGAAGTGGCTTTGGCAGCATGGCCGGCGGCCGCGTGCTCTCCCGGGCCCCGCGCTGAAGCCCGCCCTGCCCCCGCCAGGTACGCCTTCACCGTGGTGGCCAGCATCACCGTGTACAGTGCCGCCTGGGTGCTGCTCCACCTGCAGGGCTCCCCGAGCTTGGGGGGGGCCCGCAGGGTCACTGACCAGCTGGGCGTCCAAGACGTGCCGGTGTTCCAGGTGAGCGGGGCCCGGCTGGGACACCCCGGTGGCCCCGAACCCAGGGCCCGGGCTGAGAGCGCGGCCGCTGACCCCCCTCCTGCCTGGCCTCCAGAACCTCTCCCTGCTGGTGGTGGGAGTCGGAGCCGTCTCTTCGCTGCTGTTCCATCTGGGCACCAGGGAAGGGCCCCGGCCTCGGGCGGAGGAGCCGGACGAGCACAGCCCGCTGCTGGCGCCCGCCACCGCCCGGCCCCTGCTGCTCTGGAAGCACTGGCTCCGGGAGCCGGCCTTCTATCAGGTGCGCTGCCGGGGGGGCGCGGGGCTGCGGGCAGGGATGGCGGACACGGGGTGGGGGGCACACAGTCCCTTTGCCGCCCTCCCTCCGTCACTGCTCCCCGCCCCGCCAGCCTGGCGGCCGGTCACCACGAGCGGCTCACGTAGGCCCCCCCCAGCCCCCCAACCCGAGCCTTCGGTTTGCCTGCCCGCAGGTGGGCTTGCTGTACATGAGCACGAGGCTCATCGTGAACCTGTCCCAGACGTACATAGCCATGTATCTCACCTACTCCCTCAACCTGCCCAAGGTGAGCTGGGGGGGGCCGGATGGCGCAGGGGGTGGCACGGCCCCGGGGCCCCCCGTGCCCACACCCGCTCTGCCCCAACAGAAGTTCATCGCCACCATCCCGCTGGTGATGTACCTCAGCGGTTTCTGCTCCTCCTTCCTCATGAAGCCAGTCAACAAGTGCATCGGGAGGAACGTAAGTGGGCAGGACGGGCGGGGGGGAGGGGGCCCCCACAGCTGAGGACCCCGAGAACTGGTGGCTCCGGACCGTGGCGTCCAGCCCGTGGCAGCCCCGGGTCTGGCTTCCGCGTGGCTCAGGGCTACAGCGCTCTAGGACTCCGTGCTGCCCGGGGCCGTGGCCGGCGGTGGCCCGGAGCCCTGGAACTCTGCAACTCTGGCCGGTGCAACTAAGGAACTCGACACGTCACCGTGTTTGATTTTAATGGATCTGCGTCTGGCTGCAGCCAGCTCCGTCTCCACGCAGCTCCCCGGGGCTGGCTCGGCGCGCTTGGCACCCCTGGCCCCAGAACCCTCCGAGTCCGAGCTCGGGGTGCCGCAGGGAGGGTCCAGCTGGACCCCCTCCCTGCTGCGGCGGGCAGGGGGTCCGGCCGGCTGAAGACCGGGGAGGGCAGGCGCCACGCGGTGAGGCGGCCCTCATGCCGGCCGGCTCCCCCGCAGCTGACCTACTTCGCGGGCCTCCTGGTGATCCTGGCCTTCGCAGCCTGGGTGGCCCTGGCAGACGGGCTGGGCATGGCCGTGTACGCGGCAGCTGTGCTGCTGGGCACGGGCTGCGCCACCATCCTCGTCACCTCGCTGGCCATGACGGCCGACCTCATCGGCCCCCACACGGTAAGGCTGATGGGCGGGGCGTGCTGGGGGCCGCGGCCGCGCTGCGGCTGCTGACCTCCCTGCTCGTGTACCCAGCACAGCGGAGCCTTCGTGTACGGGGCCATGAGCTTCTCGGATAAAGTGGCCAACGGGCTGGCAGTCATGGCCATCCAGAGCCTGTATCCCTGCTCGTGAGTGCTGTTCATTTATTCGTTTAGTAAGAACGCGCTGTGCGTGCTGAGTGCCAGGCACTGCCCCGGGTCTGGGGGTTCAGCCTGGACAAAGGCCAGCGCACGGGTGGTGCCCGCACACTGGGGAGACCCGCTTGCTCCTGGCCTGGGGCACTTGGCGGGCTGTTGTGCGCTGGGGACACAGCGTCCGGACGTACTGGGGAAGTAGGAGTGGGCAGGGCCGGGGCAAAGCCGGAATCTGCGTTCAGACCCTCAGAACCTAGGGTTCTGGACCCAGATGGTTCTAGACCACCGGGTGGAGACTTGTAGAAGCCTGGGATCTGGGAACAAAAGCCTGTTCCTCTGTCCTCACTGACCTGGGGGCAATACCAGCCCCTTTAATAAGCACAGAACTGTGTGATCCAAACCAGTGGCAAGGAGGTGGAGAAAACACCAGTTATGAAGACCTGTCTGGGGCAAGAGGTCAGGGAGGGCTTCCTTGAGGAGGTGACATTGGACCGGAGACCTGTTAGGGAGTTCCAGGCAAATGGGGAGGAACCCCCAGTGCGAAGGTCCTGTGGCAGGACTGGGCTTGGTGTGTTGGAGGAACAGGGGGAGGCCCGTGGGGTTGGAGCAGAGTAAGTGACGGGCAGGGAGGGGATGGGGCAGATGTGGGAGGAGGGTGTGGGTGGTGGAGGGTGACCCCCTGGTTCTGGCTACCCAACAGCTGAGCAGGAGGTCCAGGCTGGAGGGACCTGACAGATGGCAACTCACCTGCTTCTGCCCTCCCCCTAGCTTGGAGATTTGCTGCAGGGCCTGCATGGGCTTCTACCGCTGGGTGATGGTGGCCGCCACCGGCGGGGTGGGCGTGGCCGCCACCCTCTGTCTCTGCAGTCTCCTCATCTGGCCCATCCGCCTGCGGAGCTGTGAGTCCCAGCCACGCCCCACCCCGTGGGCCAGGGGCTGGAGGGCTGGGCCCCGGGCAGGCCCCCCCCTCCACTGATTCCACCCCACCCCTTTCTCCTGCAGGGGACCCTGGAGCCCAGCCCTGATTCCACAGGCGCCACGGTTGCTGTCCTGTGCACATGAACTCTGTATACTCCAGGACCAGCTGAGGCCAGGAGCAGCCCTCCCTCCGTGCCGCCCCCACCTCCCATCCCTACCCCCCCATCCTTGCCTGGCTGTGGGGGCAGGACGGTCAGGATCCCAGACACGGAGCTCAGCGCTCTGGGGTCCAGGGGTGCGCCCGGCTCACCCCTCACCCCAGGCTCGGGTGCAGTTTGCTACATGCCGCCAGGTCCCCCGACCACGACGTGGTCTCTGAGCCTGACGGGAGCCTCAGGCAGGGGGTAGGGAGGAGCAAGGCCCATGCTCTGTGCCCAGGCCACTGCTGGCCACGAATAAAGAGCCACCCGTGGGTGAGGACTGTGGCCTCAGCTGTGTGCCCAGAGCCCAGAGTGGGGAGAGGGCAGCTGGTATGCCCTGCGTCTGCCTGCCTCTGGCCCAGTTTCGGTCACTGGGGTCTTGGTTGGGGGCTCCCTTGATCTGGCTGCCGGATCACGCAAGGTCCCCGGGGTCCCCAGAGGTGGACAGATCCACGGGAGTGGGGTCCCTGCAGCGGGCGGTGTCGGGCAGCATGAACTTTATCAGTGGGTGGGCGTGTAGACGGATGGGGGCCGCTGGATGGTGGAGGGACAGTAAGGTTCCAGGTCCCATTGCCTGTAGTTCTGCATGGGGTGGCGCGGGCGCCGGGGCGCCGACAGGAACGGCACGTCGTCAGACCCCTGCCACGGCGGCTCCGCCCAATACCAGTGCCTGTTGACCACTGTGGGGCCAGGACCCAGGTCACCTCCTGTCACCGGGCACTCTGAGCCCCAGCCGAGATGGCCTGGCTCTCCCTGATCGCCCCCCCTTCTCACCGTATTCCTTGCCCCGGCTGGGTCTGTCCGGCCACAGCGTGCTCCCCCACCGCGTGCTGGGGGCCCTGCACTGGGCAGGGAGGACAGGGTCGTACCAGGCGGTCTCCCGGAGGCGCTGCGTGTAGGCTGTTGGGGGGCGGGTGGGAGGTCATCTGTGGCCCTGGCCGTCCCCTTGGGGCTGGCCGGGGCGGGTGGGGGGCAGGCCAGGCTGAGCACTCACCGGAGGACATGCTTTGCTCCCGGTGGCTGTGATGTCCATGCCATCGCGTGTAGGCCTCGCGGTATGGGCTGTCCGGAGCCCGCGGGACCGTGTGCCAGGCTTCCCGGGACTCGGAGTTGGTCAGGCCGGTGTAGCCCAGCTGACCGGCGGCGTCGTGCCCCATGGGGGCGTACTTCCAGCGCACTGCCTGCCTGGTGGCCGGTGTCCAGCGGGGCCCCTCCACGGACAGGTAGTTGTCGCTGAGGGGGTGAGGGCAGGAGACAGAGGCTGAGTCTGGGGCCCGCCCCTGCCCTCAAATGGGCCTTTTCACCCTCTGCCCTGCATTGCCGGCGTGCACACCCCCGGCCCAGCCTGGCAGAGGAGAGGGGGTGCTAAGCCCTGTAGTCCCCGCCCCTCTAACCCCCCAGGACCCTCATTAAACCTTCCACTATGTCAGCACTTCTGGCCCGTCCCCCAGGGACACGGGGTGCCACTAAGGAGGCAGCTGCAGCCCAGTGCAGGTGGGGGTACAAAGGCCCTGTGGCACAGGGAACGGCATAAGGAGCGGGGCTGCAGTGCAGAGATGGAAGTACGCTAACAACGATCAAGGTCGAGGGGCGCCCGGTGGTGCAGTCGGGGGAGCGTGCGACTCAATCTCGGAGTCGTGAGTTTGAGCCCCATGGTGGGTGTGCAAAGGACTCAAAAATAAAATCTTAAAAATTGAATCTCTGTGTGGTACCATTAAAAATGAAAGCAGGAAAAAAACCCCAAAAGTGGAAGAAACCTCCAAAGCTGCTAAAGCTGCAGGGAAACTTGCTTGGGCAGAAACCTCAAGTGGCCGTTCCTTCCTGAAGGCCCGGTAGGAGCAACGCTGCCCGAGAAGAGAAGGACGAGCAGGCGCTTCGCCCCGGTGGTCGGGGGCGCTGTTGACCACAGGCTCTTTCACCTGCGCCTTGCACGGCCCAGAGATCACAGAAAACTGGAAACCCACAGGTCTCCTTGAGGGTGGGTGAGCCTGGAAGGTTCTGGGACATCAGTCTCGGGAACCCGACACACACTGAGTTTGCCACGCGCTCAAAGGGGAACTTCACCATCTTGGGTACCCCGCCCTCGTGAAACGAACACTTCTGAACCGTAACGTGCACGGAACTTGTAAAACACAATGACTATGGTCTAACGTAACAATGAGAAGTAGGTCTGTCTCGGTCAAACGTCAGTTTAACAAATGAAGAGCAGCACCTTAGAACTGGAAAAAACCCCCAAATGAATGCTTGCTTGGTCCACAATCCAGAGAGTTCCTGCCCCTTGAAACAGCCACGGCCGCCGGCCCCTGCACCCGGGTTTCCAGCGCGTGCTGCGCGTCCCCCTTCTGCAGCAGACGTGCAGTGGGGCGGCCCACGGGCACCTGCCTTCCTACATCTGCACAGTCCCCCGTTACGGTGCATTTCTCCAGGCCACTGCAGTGAAAGGGCCCCCCAAATCCATGCCCACCTGGTATCTCAGAACAACCCCACTGGGAAACAGTCTCAGCAGACACAGTTGCTAAGCTGCGGGCCTCTGGGGCTGGGCTGGCCCTCGTGCAGTGCCTGGTGTCCTTGGAAGGGGGAGCCTGGACACAGAGAAGGCTATGTGACACAGGGGCACAGATCGGGGTGACGTGTCCTCAGAGGGCACCGAGCACTGCCAGAAAGGCACTAGAACGGGGAGGCCCGGGAGAGCTGCTCCCTCGGGCCCCAGGGCCTTTGTACGCCCACCTGCACTGGGCTGCAGCTGCCTCCTGGGCACCCCGTGTCCCTGCAGAAGACTCCTGGAGAGACCTGGGCAGTTCTGCGGGCCGTGCCCATGCCCACAGCGGACCCCTCACCTGCGGTGCCCACGCACGCCCTGCTCTGGCCCCAGGTGGGGGGGGGAGTACCAGGTGCAGGTGGGCCAGGAGATACGGGGTGCAGCCAGGTTAGGATGGGGCGAGGGTACAGCACCAACATGCCTTGACTGAAGAGCAAATGACACGCAAGAGAAGCCAAACCAAATGCCATCAGGCCCGAAACACAGAGGTGGCGTGTGGGGCCGTGGCGGGCACTCACCTGTACAGAGGTGCTGGGAAATCTGCTTCGAGGGTCCCCCGGGGGACGTAGGGCCTGGCAGCCTCCCGCCGCAGGGTCTGCATGTCTGCCTCTGGGTCCCCAGGGGCTCATGCCTGGAAGGCCTGTGGGGCCATTGTTGACAGCGACAAAGGCCACCCTTGGTGTCCTGGCAACGGTACTGGCCAGCGCGGGCCCCCATCCAGACAGCTCCCTCCCTCCCCCAGCGGAGGATGGCAGGATGGCAGGGCCAGGCGGGGGGAGGCACGGGGGAGGCGCTGGCCGTGAGCCCCGGGCTCCCTGTGCCCGACCCGGGCTCCCACCTCCTCCTCTCTGGGCCCCTCAGAACAGCCCCACGGGCTCCCTGGGCCGTGCCGTCCAGCGCACCCTTCCAGGAGCTCCAGCTGGGACCCCCCCATTCCCAGCCCTCCCTCCTCACCCCCAACCCTGCCCCTCTTCTGCTTCTGAGCTACACTCAGAGCAAGACCTGCAGGCATGCGCGCACAGCAGCTCGGTCCACAGTCCGCAACCGCACTGCGGACACACAGACCACGGTCCCCACGCACGGCCCCGGGGACGGACCCCGAGCCCACGACGCTCAGGGAGGGAACCAGACGCGGAAGGCCACACGGGGTGTGAGTCCATTTATGTGAAACATCCAGAACAGGCACATCCAGGGATGGGAACGGGGCTCGGGGGTGGGGTTGGGGGGAGTGACAGCTGATGGGGATGGGGTTATGGAATGTTCTGGAGCTAGAGACGGCAGCACAACCTCATGAATGTACCAAAAATCACTGAATTACATGCCTTAAGATGGTAAATGGTAATGCATATTTTACCACAGTAACGGAAACGGTAGCAAGAACTGGAGATCTGCCTGCCCCTCACTTGCACCTGCTCCTGGCTGCCTGGGCCGCGCCTCCTGGCTCCGTGCCCGGCCCTGCTGCTGGGTCTCACGCAGTCTCCCCACTTCCCTCTTGGTGCACACCCAGGGCTCCCGCTGCCTAGGGGTAGAAGCCCAAGTCGTCCCTGTGGTCCCCAAGGCCCTGCCGCCCCTGCCCTGTCCCCTCCCCTGTGCGGCTCCAGAGCCTCCGCAGGGACTGTGCCCTCTGTCCGCAGCACCACCCCCACTCCCTGCTCTCTGGGCCCCTGATCACACGGCTCAGTCCCTGGGTTCACAGGTGCCCCACCCCAGGGCCTCCTGCCCCGTCGCAGCCACATGCTTCTCACTGTCCACCACAGCTGGGGCCCACGAGGGCAGGCGCTGCGGTCTGGTCTCTCTGGTCCCCACTGCCCAGGACAGGGCTCCTCACCTGCAGGGAAGGGCCTGGGTGCTGGCCAGCCGTGGGCAGCTGCTCACTGTAGGGGGGGGCTCACCCTTCTTCTCCGGAACCCCTGGGGCCCCCTGACCTGCTGGGTCCTGCTGGAGTCACCACTCCTCTGGCCTGGGCTGGCTTTCCTCTCCAGCCCCAAGACCCTCTGCTCCCCTTGATCACCTCCAAATCCCCCTCTTCTATGGTCCTCACGGGCATCCTCAGCCCCCACTCCTGCCGCCC
Source organism: Leptonychotes weddellii (assembly GCF_054177405.1). Taxonomy (NCBI): domain Eukaryota; kingdom Metazoa; phylum Chordata; class Mammalia; order Carnivora; family Phocidae; genus Leptonychotes; species Leptonychotes weddellii. The sequence continues at coordinate 2,080,341 of NC_138369.1, read as the reverse complement.
CCCCACGTCCTCCCCTGCGGCCTCCCTGCCCCCCACAGGCCCCTGCCTCACGCCCCCCCACTACTACTAAATCGCTTTCCCTTTCCCGCAAAAGCCACATTCAAAGATCAACAGAAACAACTCTTGCCTGCCCCCCACCCCCCCCCAGCCTCCCCTGAGATGCTGGGCCAGCGAGGTCACCCACTGGCCTCAGTTTCCCTATCTGTCAGGTGGAGGGGGCAGCAGCGTGTGCCCCACCTGACAGCTGCTGTGCGGCCCCCTCACCCCTAACACCCCCCCCAGTCCTCATCTGCTCCTCCGCCCGCGGCCTTCCCTTTACCCCGCCACTCCCGCCCCACTCTCCCCCTTCCAGATGGCAGCCAGGGGGGTGCCTCCTCCCCACAGCAGCCACACCCTAGCTGGGCCACAAGCGCTGGCCACACCCCCGTCCTCGGCCCCAGGGGACCCTGAACTCGGGGTCACCGGCACCTCTTGTAGACTGCCCGTGAGTCTTCTCCATAACCAGCTCAGCCAGGACGAGCCGCCTGCCCCCGTGTGCGACATCTAGACACCCCAGCTGGGGACCAGACAGATGGACAGCCAGCCCTAGCAGTGCATGAACCCACAACTGGTTTAATGACGACGACGCATTTCACAAGAAACAAGGCTCGCTCTGCACCAGGCGCCCCCCGTCCGCTGCCGTGCACTTAGCCCCACGCAGACTCCCGCCCCGCTGTCCCAACTCCCAGGCGCGGGTCCGCCAGGCGGGGGGCCCGCCAGGCCGGGGGGGGGGCACGGTGTTCCAGGCACAGCCAGCTCCTGGGCTCCGGCAACTGCACAAGGCGAGCGCGTGGCCGAGTCAGGACTGTTTTCTTAAAAAAACACTCAAACAAAAATAACTTGACCAATCAAAATACACACATCTATGTACACTGTCCCTCGTCCGTCCCGCGGCAGGCAGATGCGGGGCCTGGGGCTGGGGAGGCGGGCTCCCACCGCTCCCCTGGTTCAGGCAGGTTCAGCTCATCGGGAGCGGTAAGCGCTGTCCCCCCCAATGGGTAGTGGGTGAGCCACTGCTCCTTCCCCACCAGCCTGAAACTTTGCTGGGACCAACCTACAAGAACACAAACAAATCCAAAGAAAAGTCACAAGTACATATATACATGTGCACACACATGGCCAACAGAGGGGGGCACAAGGCCACTGGGACCCGGAGGGGCTCTGCTGGACTCTCCCCAGCCCAGGCCTGCCCCACCCTGTCCACTCCATCAGCACCCCGTGATCCAGGAGGGGAGGAGGAGGGGGAGGACTGCTACTCATGCCCCCGGCCACATGCAGGCCCTCCCTTCCTCCCCTCTTGGTCTCCTGGTCTGGAGATGAGGCAGGAGGGGATGGGCTCACGTGCAGCTGCGGACAGAGCAGAGTGGGCTGGGGGAAGCTCAGGAAGTTTCTGGAGGAACCTACAGGTGCCTCCTTCCCTGGCTGCCCCACGGCAATGGCACAGATGGACAGGACCCAATGGGGTGGCCTGGGGTAGGGGAAGGGGCTCGGGAGGAGGGGCCAGATGCCCACAGGACCCGGGCCTTAGGGTCGATTCTGCCCTTGGGTCACCCTGACCAGCTGCCCAGCAAGCCACAAGCACCTGAGTCCTGCTTGGGGATAAAACAGGGCCGTGACCCCCGTTAGTAACAAGGACAGTGCGGGGTCAGGGTAAGCACAACACAGAGAGCGGGCCTGTCTCATTTTCCGCAGACAACAAGTCCATCTCGAGATGACCTCCTTCGGCCTGGACACTGCCTGGGGCCCGCTCCTGACGTGGTGCCGTGCCCCCGAGGAAGTCAGCGGCGTGGCTGCCGGGGCAAGGGCGGCGGGACTGGCCACAGAGAAACCTATCAGGTGGCTCTGTCCCTCTGATCCATGGGCCGACCTCAGCCGTCTGCCCAGCCCCATCTGAGCGGCCTGGCGTCCAGCTGTCTGTCCCGTAGGCGTGAGTGGTGATGGCGGTGGTGACGGTGAGCACGTGCTTCTGGGAAGAGCATGCAGCCCCGATGATGAAGCGGCGGACGCAGACGGAAGCAGGCTGGGTCCCAGGAGGCGTCCATCGTGCTCCGAGCTGAGCAGCCAGACAGATGGTCCCTGCTGGGGCCCGGCCACGTCCCCGCCCCAAACACCGGCTGCCAGGGTTCACAATCAGGCTTTAATGAGAATCTTCAGGATCTCTCCAGGCCCGACTCCCCACCCGCCCCGGCTGTCTCCTCTAGGGACCGCGTGCTGGGGAGGGGAGGGTCCATGCACGCCGATGAGAGATGGGACTCTTCTGACCCAGACGGTGAGGCCCGAGGCTTTACCGGATCCTGGTGAAGAGGTTGAGGACTGACACGGACTCCTGCAGGGCACACAGGAGGGACTGCTGAGCCCGCAGCCCCTGGGCGACCTCCCAGTAACCGCGGGCCGCTCGGCCAGGCCATCAGGGCGCTGGGGAAGGAACTTCTGCCTGGAGGGCATGCGAGGCTTTGGGCCAGGGGAGTCTGTGGGCACCTTCCCCAGCACCCCGAGGCGGGGGGTGGGGGAGACAGGCTCTGAGCGCCTTGTGCCACGCGGCTGGGGCTGTGCGGCGACGCGGGAGCAGAGACAGAGGGGACATGGGCGTCCCAGAGGAGCCTCCCGGGGAGACCAGAGCCGACGGGGTAAAGGGGCTGGTTGGGTGATTGGGGGAGGGGAGCCCCCAGGACAGGCTGAGGGACGCGCGTGGGGGAACATCTGGCTCTGATACCGACCCACTTTACCTTTGTCGAACGGGTTTTGCTAAAGACGTTCCAGAACCTCAGCGTTTCATCCCCAGCACCAGTGACTATGGCCTCTCCATCAGGGGACATGGCCTGCGGGAGGGAGGAGACAGACCCCCCACCCTTGGCCTTATGCCCTGCAGGCAGCCCTACTTGGACAGGGCTGCCGGAATGCAGCCAGGGGCGGGGGACAGGCCCCACCGAGGCCACACGACAGAGCCGCGGTTAGAGCACCCTGGTCAAAACACAAGGCCGCCCCCCACCCGCTGCAAGGAGAGAGAGTCTGTTCTGTAAAATCGGACAAATGATAAGTGGGTTTTAAGCACAAAACATTTTGTTCTGAAAAAAAAAAAAAAAAAACAGCACATCTGCAGACAGGAGGGGTCCTTCGTCCAAGCCAGAGCACATGGCGATCTGGTGAAACGATCAGAGATGAGCCGAGGGCTCAGACCTGGGTTACCTAGCGAGATTTCTTTCTGTGCGTGTCCAAAAACACACAGAAGAGTGGAGGAAGGGTAGGGATTCGGGAAAGCAGACTCCGGGTGGTGGGACAACCTGGCCGTGCAGACAGGAGCCCATCCTGCTGTCCAGGCCTGGAGGCTGCCCGGGCAGGGGGACGCGGAGGCAGGGGCTGCACGGGGGCACAGGACAGTGGTGTTCTTCCAGACCCCGGGCGGGGCAGACTCACCAGGTACAAGACCCTGTAGGAGTGCCCGGTCAGCTTTGCCACCTGGGTCAGGGACGGGTACTTCCAGACCAGGATCTGGTTCTGCGAGTAGCCGTGTGTGCTCACCTGGGGGGTGGAGCGCGCGCTGTCGGAACTCAGGCCCCCCTTCTGGGGCCCTGGGGCTCAGACGCAGGTGGTCCGATGCACCCACCCGGGAACCATCTTGGGCTCGCTGGGCAAGGCGCGGAGGCCACAGGTGACCGCCCTCGCTCCCTGCGAGCCTGTCTGGTGCTCCCCCCACCTCCCGCCTGTGGCACCGGGCTCGTCTGCCCCCAGCTCCTCACAGAGGGCCTCTGAAGGCCTTCCGGCCACGAGGAGAGGCGCGCACTCACCAGCTCGTTGGCGTGCTTGGACCAGGCGAGGTTGCACACCTGGGAGCCCGTATCGATGCACTGCAGAGGCTGCCCCGTGAGCGTGTTCCAGAAGCGGATGCAGCGGTCGGCCGTGCCACCGCCGGACGCCAGCAGCCCGTGCTGGTGTGGGGACCAGGCGATGGCCTTCACGGCCGCCAGATGCTCCGTGTACTGCTGCACAGGGCTCAGGCTTGAGTGGTTCCAGACCAGCAGCTGCAGGGGCAGCGACGTGAGGCCCCCCACCGCGGACAGCACCCGCATCGCCCCTGCCCTGCGACGGAAGGGACGGCCCGAGGCCGGGATGGCGGGGGCCCCGGGGCGCCTACCTTGTTGTCGTTGCCCCCCGAGGCGAGGAGCTGGTGGTCCGTGGACCACTTGAGCCCACACACCTCCTGCCGGTGGCCCTGCAGCCGCCGCTCCGACTGCAGGGGCGGGGTCCGGATGTCCCTCTGCAGGATCATGCGGTCCCGGCTCCCAGACGAGAGCTGGTCAGCATTCCAGGCCAGCGCCCCTGGAGGCCGGGCAGAGGGCAAGGGAGGCTGAGTCCTGGCCACCCCCGCCCCCCGAGATCACACCTGCCCCCTGGGGCCCAGGTGGCTCCTCACCGACACGAGCCGTGTGTCCTTCCAGCATGGACAGCTTCTTCCCTGCAGCCGCATCCCAGATCTGCACAAAGCCCTTGTGCGTGCCCACGGCCACGAGGTTCCCCTAGAACGAATCGCACGGGGAGGGAGTGGGCATCAGGCCCAGGCGCAGGGCCCTCTCCCTGACTGGCCACCCTGGCTCTCTTCTCCCTCCTCGCTGCAGGGCCTCGCGCACCGAACCCAGGATGAGCTCTGGTGAGAAGCATCCCACTTCTCTGCGAGTTCCTTTGGGCCGAGAGGATACCCCTCCTTGGAACCCTCTGGGAAAATGGGTCACACAGACACTCTAGCTGACACATTGAACATCTGTGTGCTTCCACGCGTGGGGGGGGGGCAGTCCGCAGGGGACCAAGTCTGAGGAGCCCCATCACTGTAACCCAGGCTGGGGACAGGCAGGGGTGCTGAGGCCACTCCTGCAGCTTAGACGAGTGACCTCCAGGCTGGGGTCTGAAGCCCCCTCAGCACTGGGCAGGGCCCCCACCAGGGAGACCGGGTCAGACGTCCCCAGTGCCAGCCCTGCCCAGCTGGGGGACAGGGCCCGGGTACTGACCCGTTCAGACCAGCCCACAGACGTCACCGAGTCCCCTTCCACTGAGAGGTCGCAGAGCCGGGTCACCTGGGGAGATGGGAAGCAGGCGGTGTGAGCCACGGGCTGCCCGCCGGGCCTCCGAGGCCCTCCCCATCTGTTCATCCCTCCGTGCGCCCCCAAACCACCGTTCACTTGCTCGGGAACACCTCAGGCCCGCGCGCACTGCTGTCAGTGCTGAGACCCGGGGCAATGTGGCCGGGGTGCTCAGGAGGCTGCACCCCGGGGCGGGGGGGGGGGCACACAACAGCACGGGGATTACAGACTGCACAGAGCCTAGGCGGGGTGACCAGGGCACCATGCTGCAGGCGGAGGCCACAGACTGCCACGTGCTGAGGGGTGGCCCTTTCTCTGAGGCAGCTTCAGCCTCCTTTGGAACCCACTTGCATTTGGTTTTATTCCCGAAAACAGCCCACCTCAAAGAGCAGTGGGTTCCTGCCCTGCAGGCCCTGAACCCCAGCAGCAACTCCAAGAGATTTACTGCTGAGGCAGGTGTGAGAACCACCACCAAGGACGCGGCCCTCACGGCGGTCCCCAGGCTGTGCTGGGCCTAGACCCCATCCCTCTTCTGCTGACACGGAGGAACTGGGGAGGCTGCGGCCCCCCCGCAGGGAGGGCTAGGCCCTGGGGGCATGCGGCTGGTGCTGCCCTGGACCCTGGGGACTGGCTCAGTCCTGCCTGCTCCCCCCACCCCCCCAACGCACGCTCGCTCAGTGGCGCCACCTGGCTGGTGCAGGCACTCCACAGGTACACGCAGGTCCCCAGCCCCACGCTAAGCACGTTGAGGGATGACCAGTCCACCAGGTTCAGGTAGAAGTCGTCCTGCAGCTCTGGTGCGTCCAGGACCTTGAAGGGGATCTTGGAGATCTTACGGGTAGGTTTCCGTGGCGACCGCAGTAGCTTCTGACTGCAGGGAGGGAGAGCCACCTCGTGATCTCCTCTCCTCCTCTGCAGCCCTAGGAGCACTAGGCTCCCCCCGTTGGGGTCTCCTGCTCATCCCGCCCCGCCTTCTGCCCCCCACGTGATCCCAAAGCTATGGGTGACCCAGTGGCCACCAACCTCCCTGAGCTCTGACAGCCACACAATGCCCTCTGCCCAGCACCTCCTCTGGGGAGCCATCCCTGACTCCCCTGTCTGGGCCCAAGGCCACCGAGCCTGCAGTGCGTCCCCAGGGAGGCCCCCTGAGCCACCCCTGCCCCCCTGAGCACAGTTCTTGGACCAATCTTGGCTCCCAAGCACCGCCTGGCTGCCTGTCCTGCCCTGTCCCAGCCCCCACAGGCTCAGACTCACCTTTTGTTGCTGACAGGGGACAAGGAGTAGGGAGACACATCGTTGCCATCGTCAGGGCTGGAGCGCTTGGTGCTGAGGGAATACTGGAGGCAGGGGAGGGGGACACCTGCTGAGCGGAGCCTCGGCCGAGCTCAGGGACCTCCCGCCTGAAGCCCTGGTGCCCCCACGCTGCCGGAGGCTGGGCAGGAGGGCAGGGTGTGCACCGAACCCGGGATGAGCTTTGGTGAGAAGCATTCAGGGAAGCCAACCAGGCCTCAGGCCTGAGGCGTCGGCTGGACAGTGACTCGCCCATGTCGGCCTCCCCGCTGCCCCCCATGGCCACGAGCCCCCTTGGCCATCTCTCAGGAGACCCAAACCAGGCTCCTTCCAACACTGCACGGGGGCTGCCCCGAGGCTCAGGACCGTGAACTTGGCACCTGGCCCAGCACTGCCTTCGTGGCAGCAGGAGAGCAAAGCCTTGGTTAGAGGCGTGGGGTTAAGCGGCTCCCAGGGTGAGCGCGGGAGGGCAAGTGGGGAGCCGGGCCGGCTGGCTCACCGTGAACAGGCCCTTCTTCTCAGGTGTGGAAGGCTGCAGCCTGCGGTCCTCTGTCTGAGGGTCCTGCACCTTCTCAATGCCGGCTCCCAGCAGCTCGTTCTTCAGCAAGGCGGAGTAGGCCAGGCCGTCTGCAGGCAGGGGGCTCCATGAGGCCAGGCAGGGGCAGGGGGCCGGGATGCGGGGCGGGGGGCGGGGGGGCCTAACTCCTGACCTTTGCCGTTGTCTGAGGTGGCGTCCTTGGCTTTCCGGTTTTGGCTGGGAGACTTCTCATTTTCCTGTGGGAGATGGGGGCAAAGGAGGCAGGGCCAGCTGGAGCTAGCTCCAGGCCCACCGGCCCCCCGGCCCTGGCCCTGCCCCGCTGCCCTCTGGGCAGCCCCTCACATTGATCCTGTGGAAGTTCACGCTCCAGTTGGCCCCGGCTCTGGAGGGGATGAAGCGGTCCCCATGCTTGCTGGGGGAGGACACGGGAGAGTTGGCGGGTGTCAGGGTTCGCCGCATCTCAGCCACCTGCAAGGACAGAGGGGCCGGGCTGGTGCTGCGGAGCCCTCCGTGTGCAGGGCCGAGGCCAGCTTCCCCTCTCAGACCCTGAGGCCAGGCCTGGCCTGCCTCCCTGCACTCGGCCTCTGGCCGCTGACCCAGAGGATCGAGTTTAGAAATCCGGGTGGCAGAGGTGAGACGGTGAGTGAGCCACGTGCTCGGTCTGGCCTCCCTGCTCCGGGAGGCCGGACACTGGTGAGCGGCAGAGGGCACAGTACAGACCGAAGACCCTGGTCCCTGTGCGCAGAGAGCTGCCGCCCCGTCAGCCCCATCTCCATCAGGCAAGGACGGTCCCCCGTGCAACCGCGAGTCACTCACCAGAACTGGGGAGTGGACGTGGGGGCACGGTTCCCAGAAAACCAGCCCACCCCCCTCGACTGTCCCAGAAGTGCCCCTTTTTTAAAAGATTTTATTTATTTATTTGAGACAGAGAGAATGAGAGACAGAGAGCATGAGAGGGAGGAGCGTCAGAGGGAGAAGCAGACTCCCCGCCGAGCAGGGAGCCCGATGCGGGACTCGATCCCGGGACTCCAGGACCATGACCTGAGCCGAAGGCAGTCGCCTAACCAACTGAGCCACCCAGGTCCCCCGAAATGCCCCTTTTTCTATAAGGGATCTTCAGTGATTGAACTGTGTCTTCCAAAAAGACACACTGAAGTTCTAATCCCGGGGCACCTGGGATGTGACCTTATTCAGACACAGAGTCTTTGCAGGTGTCCTCCGGGTAAGACGAGGCCACGCTGGAGTGGGATGGGCCCCAAATCCACGCCCCGTGTCCTTCTAAGAGTCAGAGATGCCGACATGCACAGAGAAGGGGACACGAAGACAAGGCAGAGAAGGGAGTGGTTGCTCTGAAACCAAGGACTGCCGGCCACACCAGGAGCTGGGGGAGGCAGGAGGGGCTCCCCCAAAAGGCCCCCCAGAAGGAGCGTGGCCCTGAGACACCACGGGTGGAGGCCTCGACTGCCCGGCGCAGAGCTCAGAGAGCGTGGAGCGGAGCAGCGAGCACAGCCTGGGACCGGTCAGGAGCCCATGACACAGGCAGCGTGGCTGAGAGGGGTGGGGTACAGGAAAGAGGCGCCCCCAAATGCTGCTGGCTCCCAGCAGATAAGGACCAGGCCACCTCATGCCACCATCACACCTCTGCCTGGTGAGGCCAGCCCCACAGCTCTGAACCCCAGCTCGGAGACATTGGGCCCTTCACCTCCCTCTCTGGAAACTGAGAGCAGCTCACCTCCCCTGCCCCCCTCCTCAGTCCTGAGTGCGGCCCCACGGGAACAGGGGTCTGGAAGCTGACGGCCCATGTGGGCTCCCGCAGCAGGAGGCGCGCAGGAAGCCCGAGGAGGGGACTCCCTGGCGTGTGGCTGTGCCTCTCACCTGCCCTGCACCCCATCCTCTGCAGGGTGGAGCCCAGCGGCTCACTGCAGTCCCCACCCAGCCCCCGCGTGGAGCCAGGACAGTGCCAGCGGGGGTGGGGTCCAGGTACTCACGCAGGGCATCGTGTTCTCATTCTGAACAACGATCTGCCGGAGGAGGCGCCGCTCATAGTCCTGGTCCATGGCGACGCAGGGCAGGCCCAGCCCGCCGGCCAACGTCAGCCGGCCAAGGTCAGCCTGGGGCAGGAAGGGCAGGAGAGGTCAGCACCAGTAGGCAGCAGCCCCCTCCACTGCCTGGTGACCCCAGGGAACTCCATGGTGATGGCCAGGCCCCCCACCACGTGTAGGACCTCCCTCCCGGGAACCAGGGTGAGGGAAGCCACAGCGGGATGTGACGGGGAGGACTGGGGAGAGACCAGGGCTCCCCCTGGCCTTTATCCTGGTTAGTGCAAGTCTCTCATTTATTCCTGGGCCATGAAGCTCGCCCTAGGACCATCCCTCCAACCCATGCACCCCATCATGTTGCCTTCCTGCTTCAGATCCTGAGGCCACAAACTGCCCCCCAAACCACATCCAGCCCTGAGATTGGGGGGGGGGCTGAACAAGGGCTGAAGTGGTCCCAGCATGGGTTCCTCCAAGTGGGGGAGCCTGTGTCCTAAAGCAAGAACGGGGCCATAGTCCTCACCCTGCAGGACCATGTGTGCAAGCGGGTGGGGTTCAACAGCACCCCTCTGTAGAGCTCATACCCACCACCCCCCGCGCTCAACCCAGCTCAGAAGGCTTCTCTAAAAGGAGTGAGAAGAGGGGAGGCAGCAGCAGAATGCTCTACAAGGAGGAGCACATGCAGCAAGAAAGGGCTGAGCACTGTCCAGCATGAGGGGGAGCGAGCGGCCACCTCGGAGAGAACGATGCTCTTCACCGCAGGGTTGACACCGGGCCCAGAGCCAGTGGCTGCTTGCAGAAACCAATGGGAAATGTCTGCCAGCCGTGCCTCCCCTTGGAGGTACCGCAGAGCCTCTGGAGGCTGAAGCAAGAGTTCAGGGGACAGAGCCTGGCACAGGGGGTGCTCAGAGGACTGCAGCTTCCCAAGGAGCACCTGCTCTCACCCCAGACCCCCCGCACGCTCACAGTCACCGTCCCTCTGCTACTCTGGCTGGAGCCCAGGGCCGGGACAGGAAAATATCAACAAACTGAAAAGCAAAAGCTGGCCAAAAATTAAAAGTTTACGAATTCTGAGGTGTAGCACCCTGGAGAAGTCAACGCTTGGCTTAAAAAAAAAAATTACAGTAAGAGACACGTAACAGAAACTGTAGCATTGTAACCATTTTCAGTGCACACTCAGCTCAGCGGCATGAAGCCCACTCACGCTGTTCTGCGAACACCCTCAGCATCCGGCTCCAGAACTTTCTCATCCTCTCAAACTGAGACTCTGTCCCCAGGAAGCACCAACTCCCCACCCCATCCCCATGAGCTCCTCGCCACACACACACACCCACGTGACCCAGGAATTCCACTTCTAGGTATATGCCCTGGAGAAAGGGAGGCAGACCCACACCGAGACTAGTACTCTCGTGTCCTGACTAGCGTTATTCGTAACAGCCAAAAAGACAGAGACTCCCAAGTGTCTCCCCACAGATGAAGGATAAACACAGTGCAGTCCATCCACACACTGAAATGTGATTCAGCCTTAAAAAGAAAAGATATTTTGACACCTGCTCCAACATGGATGCACCTGGAAGACACCGCGCTCAGCGAGAAGCCAGACGAGGGACACATCCTGCGCAATCCCACTTGTAGGGGCTCCCCAGAGGGTCCCGTGCACAGAGACAGAGAATAGACCAGAGAGAACGCTTGCCCTTTCAAACAAAGACACCTGAGGACGCCTCGGTGGCTCAGTTAAGTGTCTGCATTCGGCTCAGGTCATGATCCTGGGGTCGCAGATCAAGCCCCGCATCGGGCTCCCTGCTCAGCGGGGAGTCCGCTTCTCCCTCTCCTTCCAGCCCTCCCTCTGCTTGTGCTCTCTCTCAGATAAGTAAACTCTTCAAACAAAGACACCCAAGGAAAGTACTAGCTTTGTGGCACCCGGGAGGGAGCAGACCTGGGGGAACACCACTCACACCTCTCCAGCTGTGGCCACACGAGGAGATATTCAGGCCAACCTCCCTAAGTCCTACTTTCAACATCCCCAAATGGCCTCTCTGATGGGTTCCTGGGCCTGCGGCGGACAGACCGGGTACAGCACGTGGCTGAAGGACCAGCGTGAGCCTGCTGAGTTCTTGACCCTCACCTGCGACGGGGGGACATGGAGGGCTGGCCTGGTGTGGTCCAGCCCAAAGCCAAGCCAGGTGGATTAGACTCACAGGAACATGAGCATGGCCCCTAGTCACCACTGGGTGTCCCACACCACGTTCCGTTACCACGTTAGCGGGCGCTCTCAGTGCGCGGCCGCACACGCACATGAACACGTGACGGCTGAGCCGGGGGCAGCAACACCCCAGGGTCACAGGAGGGCACAGACAGGGGCTCTTGCCCACAGGCCTGACATCTGTGCCCACCTGCCCCCAGGGGCCTCCCTCCACTGGGCCTGGAGTTCCTCTGAGCTCCCCCAGCCCCGTCGTCCCCACGGGGACACACAGCGGGCCTCCTGCTTTGTGAGTGAAGTGGGGTTGAGGCCCTCCATCTGGGGTAAACCTGTGGGAGCAGCAATCCCCTTCTTAGCCATAGCCCCCCACCTTGCATGTACCCTGTGTGCCCTGACAGAGGTCCCCAGACCGGTTTAGCCCATTTGTCACAGAGTGGAGTCCAGAAGTGGGGGATGGCTGTGACCCTCAAGCCTCCCTCACTTCTCTGGGGGTGAGGCTCCTTCCCCAGCCTCTCCTTCCTGTCCAGTTCCAAGCCCACCTACTGGCCTGCCCCAGGACAAACCCCAACTTGTATCCTCACCACAGGGACCACTCCTGGGGCAGCATGGCCATGAGTTTCTGTCCAGGCTGGAAATGCCCATTCAGAAGACATGGTGTTTCCCAAGGGGGAGCCTAGGCCACATGCAAACGGGGGCTGAGTTCCAGGAGGCCAGCGTCCACTTCGAGGACCGAGAATCCCCAGGGGGATTTTTGGCAGGGAAGAAGAAGGGACACATGGCTCCGTTCTGGTCAGTTCTACCATCAGTGGGTACTCTACCAGAGTTGGGCCAGGCAGCTGCCCCCTCCAACCTTGCAGACAAGGAAACAAGGACCAGAGAAGCAGCTAACATCCCTCTGCCAACCGTGTGTGGAGTCAACCCTGGCCGGCCCTGGCTGGAGCCTTGTCCTCCACCCACCAGACACAGAGCCCTGAGGGGGGCCAGGTGAAGGCCATGCTCAGTCCATATGCTCAGCGGATGCCCCTCCCTTGCTCTCCCCCAGTAGGGCTGCTCAGGGCCGGTGGGGCTCTGGGTGCGAGGGAACGAGGACTTTCAGCACCGGGAATGGTCACACTGTGGGCTACGGGGGTCTAAATCTCAGCCCAGGCAAGCTCGCTTCCAGTGGAAAACAGAGCCCCCCATTCACAGAGCAAGGCCACCATGCTTATGTCCCCAGGTGACTCCCTGTGAGGCCGGCAGGGTTGATCTGTCACATGGACAGCAAGTCCCAGGAGAAACGAAAAGCTTCCACAAGACAAGACAAACCACAAACGGTTTTATTTAAAAAGACGACACAAGCGGGAAAAATACTTGCCAGCCTTGGGAGATACCGAAGCGGTGAAGGGTGTGAGCATGGCGTTCCTGAGAGCAACGCGCACCCTGGCCGGCAGCCAGAGGGCGGCAGGTCCCTAGCCCCGAGCTTCCAGGCAGCTGACACAGCCCGGCCGCCCAGGCCAACGCAGAAGGCAGGCACGCGCGCTCCTTGGCAGGAGCTGAGACCCGACTTCCAAGGAACGCAATTTGGCAGCTGCTTTCCAAATTTAAAACGCACATCCTTTCTGATGCGGTGTCTCTACTTCCAAGAATTCGCCCGTAATAGTCGTGTGTGCAATATCACGTGGACAAGGACGCTGTCTGCAGGCTGCGTGTGGGAGCGGAAGGCGAGGGCTGATGTGGTGGCGTGAGGCTCCTGTCCCCACTAGGGCACAGGGCAGTGGGAGGGCAGTGGGGGGGGCGGTCAGCGAGCCCCATGCACGTTGAGCGCAGCTCCGTGCCAACAAGCTACTTCCAGAGGGCGGGGGAAGAACCCAGTAGCACAGGTCAGCCCAGGGGAGAGGAACTGGGGGTGGGGGACAACAGGACAGGAAGGAGCCTTGCTTCCCCGAGCGTGTCTGTTTGCACTTCTTGGACTCTGAGGCCCCGGTCCAGGGGTGGAGCATGGCTGGCAGGGCACCCAACATTCGCCGCCTTCACCGCACACTTGAGAACTTCCTAATAAAGTATCTGCGAGCCTGTTAGCGAGCAGTCCGGAGCACGGGCCGTCCGCAGGCCGAGCCCGAGACAGAGCCGGGAAGGCAGCAGTGAGCGCCCCCCGAGCTCCCCCAGCTGACCGGGGAGGCTGGTGTCCAGGTCAGGTGAGCGGGGGCCAGAGCCCTCGGTCACTCGCTGCCACTGTCCCCGGGGGACTTGCCCACCTACCAAGCCAACCCCTAAGAAGGGAGTCTCCTCTTCCCCCCAACGTGGCCCCCAGGATGAAGAGCCAGGAGACCCACCTCAGGCCACTGTCCCAGACAAGCTTCCAACCTCCAAGCCCGCTCTTCTGGGAGACAGGCAGCAGCCCCGTCATCTCACAGGACAACAGTGAGGTTCCCTCACAGCGAAAGCTGGGGTCTGCACGGGTCAGGGGTCGCCCAAGCACCAGGGCCGCACTCCCGTGCACTGGCCGTGCTCCGCTTCTCACTCACCCCAGGCCCAGAGCTCTCTGAGAGCAAGCCAATCCCAACCAGCAGTCATGGAGCAGGGCGCAGCCTTCTCTGCAGCTCCCCGCTAGCCCCTGACCTCACCCAACCAGCCCCACAGTGCGCTGCTCACATGGTTTCCACCCACTGAGCACTCGACAGAGACGGCCCACTCTAGGTAGGACCCGGTGGTTCTCGCTGGGGCCATCCTGCCCCCCAGGGGACATGGGGCGGTGTCTGGGGACTTGTGTGGTTGTCACGACTGGGGTGCTCCTGGCACTGAGGGGTGGAGGCCGGGGCTGCTGCTCAGCCACCCCCCCCCCCCAGAGTGGTCCGGCCAGAATGTTCACAGTGCTGAGGGACAGAGACACTCTGGGACCAGGCCAGGAAGGCTAGCTGATGAGGGAGACGACAAAACACGTGGGCTGGGCCTGGTGTGAGCAAGGACCGAGGACACAGCGCCTCCAAACGTCTCCCAGCCTCCTGGAGTGGGGGTGGCTGCGGGGGGCGGGCACAGCAAGGGCGGCGGCATGGAGATGCAACAGTCTCCCCTCCAGGCCTGGGGGCAGCACAGCGCACCCACATCTCCTCCTTAGTTCATGCCGGGCCCCGGGGCCCCCAAGACGGAGCACTCTGCTTCCAGAAGCGCTCACCAAATTTCAAGTCCTCCAAGGTCCTGCTCATCTCGAAAAACCGGTCCCTCCTGGTTTAGATGTTGTAAGGCTCTTCAGCAAAAGCCAAAGGAATGAAACAGCCCCCACAATAGGGCTTTCGTGACTCGGTGTTCTGAGGGTGACGCCGGTCTGGATGTGGCTACCTATGAAATTATTTACACCAGAGGCTCTCCCCGTTGTGACGACCACAGATGTCCTTGACACCACCCAGCGTCCCCCAGCAAAACTGTCCTGGGTGAGGGTAACTCCGGCTTCTGTGGGGAAGCCGTATCTGCCAACAGGTAGAGGTCAGGTGGCACTTGCTACCACCCACCTGCCCCATCCCGTGTGGGCCCAGGGTCCCAGGTGAGCAGGATACTGCTCCTGGCCCCGTGGGACAATGACAGCAGCGGGCCAGTGTAGCTCCAGGTCCTGTACTTAATTCTGCCCCCAGGTGCAATGCTCCCTCCCCTTCACAAAGGAGGAACCTGCTGGGATCCTCCCCAGGAAGTGTAGCCCCAGCACCCACGCTCACCCTCCTGCCCATGGCTGCTCACATCACGACGCTCCCCCACGTGGGAGGGTCCCCAGGCCCAGCACCGGAGCGAAGGCCTGCTCTGGAGTGGGGCGTCACATCACATGTGAATATCCGCTGGTTGGTTCTTGCGGGAACCATCCACCGATTAGGAATATGCTGGTAAATGGCTGGGGGCTCCCTGGGAACTGTCACCAAGGGGCACAGCCCTTCGCGAGGCCCCTGAAATCTCCAGAGACGCATGCACCCGTGGGAGAGATCCATAGGCGGAGGCTGCAGGAGACCCCGGGGTAGCTCCTGGCGCTCTCAGACTACCTGACTAGCAGCCCTTTCCTCCTGCGGAAGATGAGAGCGTCCTGCCGGGCGCCCAGGGGCTGGTTGTATTTTTCTCAGCCTTTCTCTAAAAGGCTGGGGAAGTACCACATGAGGAAGACCCAACTAGAAAAAGGGGGAGTTGTCCAATGTTCCGCTCACATGCAAGCCTCTGGCTTTGCTGCTTCTGCCTCAGCTCAGGCAGGCTTGGAACCAGCCCTCACAGCTCCTTCCCCCACCACCGGTCAACCCAAACACCACGCCGTCCTAGAAAGGTCTATCAGAGAACGAGCGGGGGGGCTGGCTCCAGAGAAGGACACACCTGGCTTTGAGTCCCAGCCTCCATTCCTACTGGCCCAGTAGCTCTGGGCAAGCAACTTCTCTCCGACCTGGGTTAACGGGAGAACACCACCTACAGTGCTACGGAAGTGGGCGGGACTTCTGTGAAGCAGCTAGTGGAGGGCCTGACCCAGAGGAGATGCTAGGAAGGGGTGGCTGATCCCCCCGGCTCGGGGACAGGTGCACAACAGCCTCCAGATGGGCCTGCTTCCTGCTCCTCCATCCGCAGCGTGTGTGGGCTATGTGGCAGGGGAGGTGCCCTGGCGGCCACAGCAGTGGGCTGGGGGCCAGGTGGAGCCCCTTCTCCTCCCTCACCACAGCGCCCCCCCACCCCCCCACCCCAGAGGAGGGAAGACTGCAGTCAGTAAAAGACGTGAGGCTGGTGGTGGGAGGCCTGGCCGTGGTCTCCAGACATCGACTAGAACTTAGGCTCCTGGGCTCCGAAAGGGACTTCTGAACAGGGAGGCCCCACCCAGCAGAGGGAACCCGATGAGCTAGTGGTCCGTCGCCTCTCACTACAGCAAAAGACAAGGCCCAAAAGAGCTGGAATCAAAAAGGACCGCGCCTGACACAGGACAGGGAGACAACGTGCCTCCCCTCCGGGGCTGATGTGCATCAGCCTGAGGGTCAAGTTAGTTCTGGGGAGGCCTGGAGGTCGGGGCCCCCAAGGAGCACGTTCCAGCATGCGTGCAGTCACTCAGCTAAGGCTGACTCCCCCCTCGCTCTGTGCAGACAGGCCCTGGGGCTCACCAAGGAGTCCTGCCCCTGCCCCAGGCTGGCAGTCTAGAGGACATGGCTTTCTGGACCAAAGGCTCTCCCTTTCCAGCCTGTGACAACGGCCCGAGAGACACTGCGGCTCCCCAGGCAGGCACTGCTGCACGAAGCCCCAGAAATGTGCCCAAGGTGAGGCCGCTCGCCTCCCACCCCTTGGCGCTGCAAGACGCCCGTTCTCCGTGTGACGGGGTGAGACATCCAGCCCATGAGGCCGTCAGGGTCCGCAGCAGCCCAGAGCACGCAAACCCCTACGCAAAGGAAGGATGCCTTGGCAACAGCACCCAAACGATTTATGCTCACGTACGTGTTTGCAGCTGTGGTTTATGTCAGAGAGCCAGATCTCAAGGCTGGATGGGCCTTAAAGGGGTTCGGAGTGAGCCCCCGCACAATGGCATCTGCTTGCACACCTGCAGGGACGAGGAGCTCACCCTCTCACAGGCAGCCTTGAGCATCAGAAAGTGCTTCCTCAATATGTCTCGCCATGGATCCCACTTCTGGGTCCCAGGTAGGGGCAGAAGGAAAACCCTAAAACCTAGTACGTTTAGGGCCAGGACCCCCAACCCCATCTGCTGGCACTGGTGACACCGGGGCCACATCATTCTCTGTGGGGGGCCGTCACGGGCATGGCAGGGGGTTGAACAGCACTCCTGGCCCCCACCCACTCGATGCCAGAACACCCCCCGTGACAACCATAAATATCCCCAGACATTGCCCCCAGTGGAGAACCCCTGGTTTACAGGAATCCTCAGGGGGAAGAGTGGTTTCCCTCAGGCTCAAGAGACCAGCGCTGACCTTTCTCTTACTGTTCAGCCTTCCGTAAGTGCAGACAGACAAGCTCTGCGCAGCAGTCTGCCCCTGCCCTTGCTCCCTCATCCTCCCCCGATGCCACCTCCGACCCAGCCCGCCTCTGCTTACTCCTTATTGTAGGGCACTGCGCAAATACAGCCTGATGCATCCCGCACAAACCGGTGGTTCCTTCCTCTGGACAGAGCATGTGCAAAAAGGCACAGGGATCTGGAAGGAGCGGTTGCTGCCCTAGAGAACTGCACAGAGGTCCGGGGAGGCTGGGTGAGGCCGTGCCGGGGGCAGGAAGAGGGAAAAGTAAGGCCAGCCAGAAGAGCAGTCTCCCGGGCGGCGTCCCTGGGCTAGTGGCAGGGGGTGGGGCAGCACGGGGAGCGGGGAGCGGCAGGAGCTGTGCCTCTGTGCACTGAAGGCGGCCTCACGCGCAGACCGGGCAGAGCACTGGGGAGCGGGGGGAGCAGGACCATGCCTGCCGGTCCAGGTGAGGAAGCGGGCGGTCCCGAGAGGCCGGGTGCGGGAAAGGTTCAAGGAAAGAGTGACCTCTTCTGGGCTAACTCAACCCAGGTGCCTGGAGGACGCCCAGATGCTGACTGGCACTGGCCACGTGGGCCTGGAGTTCTGGAGCCAGCCTCGGGCAGCAGCAGCAAACGAGGACAGGAAGTGAAGTGTGCCCGCCAAGAAAGTGTGCCGAGAGCAGAGAAGCATCGGAGTTCAGATCAAAAACAAGGGTCACCACACAGGAACCTGCACTCAACGGTTCGCAGCGGCTCTCGTCCCAACAGGCAAAAGGTGGACACAGTCCAAGCGTCCACCCACCACGCAGCATATCCCTCGGCCTCGGATGGGCCAGGCGCCCACACGCGCGGCCCCGGGGACGGACCCCAAGCCCTCGACGCTCAGGGAGGGAACCAGACACGGAAGGCCACACGGGGTGTGAGTCCACGTGGGTGACACGTCCAGAACAGGCTCATCCTGACAGAAAATGGGGCAGTGGTTGCCGGGGCTGGGGAGGGCAGAGGACTGATAGGTAAAGGGAAGGAGGTTTGTTCGGATGAGAATGTTCTGGAATTAATGGGATAGATGCAAAAGCTGGAAACCACTGAACTGTGTACTTTAAATCACTAAATCACATGGCATGGGAATTCTTTCTGAATAGATCTGTTAACAACAAAAATTCAGCAAATAATGAAAAGGAGAGCCAGTGAAGGAGGCTGCTCACTGACGGGAAGGTGTAGGAAGCCAGGAAGAGAGTGGAGTCCACAGTCCACTTTCGGGGGTCGAGGACTAAGCCACTCGAGGCTGCAGGGCCGAGTCGTGTGCTCCCGTCCCAATCTCAGGTGAGGGAGCCACAGTAGGAGAAAGCAGTCACTTGCCAAGGACACAAGGATGCATGGCGGTTGGGGGCACGAATGTCCCCTGTCTGGAACGTCAATGCCACACGAGAAGGAGCCCTGACTGTGTGCGAGCTGCAGGATGCGCCCGGCTCCAACCACCCACCGCCTGCAGCCACTTCGCATGCACCAAATCTTGGGCAGGTGGAGTGAGAGCTGGCCAGGGCAGTGACGAGTGGACCTGACAAGGGGGAGGCTGCTGGGGCCTGTGATGGATCAGAAACTGGACGGCGGGAAGCTGCTAGGCAGAAGAGGGGCGGCCTACTATTCCCTCCCTCGCTCTGAAGGCCATCAGCTCCCTGTGCCACCTCCCGGAATGGGCCAAACATACCCTACCCTCTGGCTGTCCCCGCCCTTTAGCACCCACTCAAGCCAGGGTTCTTGAGCTCCAGTCTTATGGGGCGCAGAGTCCCTGCCCTCACAGGGCTCTTGGACTGAACTCCAGTCCCAGATCTTCCCCCTCGGCACTGCCGATATTCGGGGCCATCCCGAGCACTGGGCGGAGGGGTGGGGCAGCAGCATCCCTGACCCCACCCACTCGATGCCAGGAGCACCCCCAGTCGTGATCACCACAGACACCCCCAGACAGCACCAATGTCTTCAGTGGAGAACCTCTGCTCTAGAACAGAATTACAATGGCAGTGCCATTTCGCTGGTCCTAAAGACCAAGTCCCTTGATCCTGACACCTGACATGAGTCTCCAGGATCGGCCCTCCAAACAGAACCATTTGGGATCCTCACCCTGCTGCTCAGTGTTACCAAGCAAAAGGTCCCCATGACCAACCCCACTCTGGTCCCCAAATCCGCCAGGCCAGAGGCCCCAACAAACAGCACCGGGAGATTTCCTGCTGAAAGAGAGGGCCTCGTGTGAGAATGGAGGCAGACTGGCTTCTGAAGACTCATCGCCTCCCCATCTGCCTCCAGGCACTTCTCCCCTAGCCCCAAACAGCCACTGCCACCGGCTGGGCCACAGGGTCTGAGATTTCCCCGGGGCCCAAATGGCCAGCACAGCTAGCTCCCTGGACACTGTCCACCACCCAGCAAAGCAACTGTCCTTTGAGCCAAGAGCTGTCCAAGGGCCAGAAGCCTCATTTTCAGAGGGGGAGAGCCCATAATCCCCAACAAAACCCTCCTGGAGCAATGGAACCCTGTTCACTCGGAAAGTGGCCTGTAACAACCAGCACACCTGCGTGCACTCTGGGGCTCAGAAGGCACGCCAGTCTAGCAGTTTCTGTTGAAACAGAAGGGCCCATGACCTCAAAGGCCAAGATGGCCCATGAGAAATTCTGCACGAACAACAGCCTAGGATGCGTTCTAGGGGACAATGCACCATTCTGGGGACCGTCCCCAGGAGATCTCATCAGCCTCTAGTGTGCAAATCCCCTCCCCCCTCCAGGAGAGACCACCCAACCTCCTTCATTTCAAAGACCTTCTCACCTATCCCCAATCTGGGGTAAGGGGAACAGCTGTGTATGTTGAGATGGATTGTTTTTCTTTTGGTAAATCCTCCCCATCTAAAGTACAGTAAGAAGTTGGCGGGGCGGGGCGGGGCGGGGAGGGACGGAGGGTGTGGTGTAGCCTCACCAGAGGGAGGCATGAGGTCATCACTCTGTGAACTGGAGTGGGGTGGGGGTGGGGGGCTAGCTCCCAGCATGACAGGCACCTGAATGAGGGGAGGATTTCCAGGGGAAAAGAAGAGGGGAAAACAAAACAGGTCTAGGCTAGACAGCTGCACAGCGGAGGGTCTCCGGCTTTGGGTTGGGGGCAGGTCTAGACAGTGCAGGACCAATGGGTGGGGGTCTGCAGTTTTTAGTGCGGGAACATGGCTGTGATGGGAAGAAGCATTCCACACCTGGGGGCTCCGGCTGTCCCGCGGGTGCTTACAGGAAAAGGCAGGATGTTCCGGGATGGGAGGGTAGCTGGGCAGAGACAGATCGTCTCAGATTTTGGTGGGGTCAGGGCCCACATGGAGAGCTTGACACGGGCTGGATGGCAGCTGGAAAGGGTCAAGCTGGGAGGCTGGGGGCGCAGAAGGCAGTGGGGTTGGGAGCGAGGGGGGTCACTGATGCACTCAAACGGCAATGCCTAAGTGCTTCTGGGTGCCAGGAACCCAGAGGAGCGCCCACACAGACAAGGTCTCCACACCTCCGTCTACCTGTTTCAGGGGCCACAAAGCGGGGAAAGGGGGCCTGCTTCGAGCCCGGCTGTGTCGTGACAGCCATGGGGGGCAGTCTCGATCCGGGCAGGGCCTGAGCTGGGATGGTCCAATTTGGAAGAGGCGGGTTCGAGAGGCCAGAGGTGAAGAGCCGTTCTGGGGGACAGCTCCGCCCCGTTTATAAGCAGACCTCGGACGCGAGCTACGGGGGTAGGGCTCGGGCTGCAGGTGGCTCGGGCTGGGGCGCTCATGCAGGGCCGGGTTTGGGGGGTGAAGACGGGAGTGACATGCGGAGGTCACCCCGGGCCTAGCTCGGCACGGGGGGCGGCGTTCAGGGGGGCTGGCCGGCTCCCGGAGGACCCGAGCGTGGGGGCCGCCGGCTCGGTGTCGGGGCGGAGCGGGGGAGGCCCGGGGTAGGCCCGCGCCGCCGTCGGGCCCTGCCCGGCTCGGGGGGAGGGGGTCGCGGCTCGGGCCCGGGGGGCGGGTCCCCACACCCCGGCCGCCTCACCTGGCTCGCTCCGGTCGCCCGCTGGTTCCGCCGACCCCGCCTCTCCCGGCGCCGCGCCGCGCCGGCCACCGCCGCCCGCAGCTCCACTGGTCCTGCCGCGGCCGCCGCCGACGGGACCCCGGGCTCCGCGCTCCTTAATATGGCGGCGGTCGCTGTTCCGCGGCCTCCCGGAGCCCTCCTCCGCCGCGCGCGCTCCCGCGGCCGGCCACGCCCCCGCGCCGGCGCGCTGCGTGCGGCCGCCACGCCCCGCCACGCCCCCTCGCGCCCGGGCCTCTCGCCGGGGCCGCGCCCCGACCCGCCCACCCTGCGCGACTGCGCCTGCGCGCGTCGGGCATCTCGGGAGGACGTGACGTAGCTGGCGATTCGAATCAATACAGGAAGCGCGGCGCCACGCGTTGCCATGGGCGACCGAGGCCGGCGGGATCTCCCGGGCCCCGAGGAGCCCAGCTGCGTGGGATATGCGGGAATGGCTCTGCTCAGTTTAGGACGCGGTTCTTAGTAGAGGACAGTCGCAGAGCCGGGCACTCAAGGGCAGACAGACCCACGCCCCATGAGGGCAGGCACACTGCGTGATAAGCGCAGATGGGCTCGACAACAGATGCATGTCTGGGCCGGGCCGACCCCACTGCCTGCGGCAGCCACTTCGTTCAGTCGACCAGCATTTACTGCGCTCCTACCCAGTGCTCGTCCAGGCCCTGGAAGCAGGGCCCAAATCCTAATCATCTCTGCCCACCCCCCACCCCCTAAATGGGCAGAGGATCCAGACATTTTCCAAAAGAAAAGAGACGACTGGCCGAGAAGCTCACGAAAAGTCGCTCACCACCATTACTCATCAGGGAAATGCAAGTCACAACCAGTGAGCTCCCACTTCACTCCTGCCAGGGCGGCTACGAGAAAAGAACAGAACAGGAAACGGAACCAGGAACGTGTTGGTGAAGATGCGGAGCAACTGAGCCCCCTACGTTGCTAGTGGGATGGAAAATGGGGCCGCCACCGTGGAGGACGGTCCGGCAGCTCCTCGGAGAGTTACCCGCCGGATTACCGGAGGACCTGGCGATTCCTTTCCTAGCTATCCATTTACCCAAGAGAACTGAAGTCGTGTCCTCATAAACATTTTTACACGGATGTTCAGAGAGTTATTCACAATAACCAAAAAGTACAAACAACCCGGGTGTCTATAGCGGATGGTTGGGTGGACAAAAGGCGGTGCATCCGTGTCGTGCCATGTCGCGTGGCGGTAAAAAGGAGTGATGCGCTGAACGCCCTGCCGCGTGGATGAACCTGGCAAACACGATGCCCCGTGACAGAGGCCGGACACAAAAGGCCATTGTGTTGTCCTGTATTTCCCCGTTTATATGAAATGTCCACAGTGTCCGGGCAAATCTGTAAAGACAGTAAGTTGGTGGTTGCCGGGAGCTTGGGGGTGAGGGACGAAAAGGCATAGGGAGTGACTGCTAGGAACTTTCTTGCTGGGGTGATGGAGTGTTCTAAAATTGATGTGATGATGGTTGCATAGCTCTGAACACACTAAAACCCAGTGAATTATACACGTTGAGTGGATTTTAGAGTATGTGAATTGTATCTCAGTAAAAACGGTCATAAAAAAAAAATTCCAGTCTGCCTGGAGCTGAAGCATGGAGATTATTATTATTTTTTTTTTAAAGATTTTATTTATTTATTTGAGAGAGAGAATGAGATAGAGAGAGAGCATGAGAAGGGGGAGGGTCAGAAGGAGCAGCAGACTCCCTGCTGAGCAGGGAGCCTGATGCGGGACTCGATCCCTGGACTCCAGGATCATGACCTGAGCTGAAGGCAGTCGCTTAACCAACTGAGCCACCCAGGCGCCCTGGAGATTATTTTTTATGCCTCGTCCCCACATGGCCTTCCCCTCTTTCTCTATGTCTGGGAATGGACCCTTATTTGGAAATAGGGTCTCTGCAGTCAGCAAGTTAGGACGAGGTTATACCAGAGTGGGGGTGGGCCCAGCATCCAGTGGGCAGTGTGCTTATAAGAGGGGAATCTGGACACAAGCCAAGGAAGGCGGAGGATTGCCGGCAATCTCATAAATTAATCTCCATGCTTTAGCCATAATTTAATCTCATAAATTTAAAAAAAAGAAACAAAGGTGGCCAGTGTAGCTACAGAACGGATTTTTTTAATTTTTATTTTTTTTAAAGATTTTATTTATTTATTTGACAGACACGAGAGAAGGAACACAAGCAGGGGGAGTGGGAGAGGGAGAAGCAGGCTTCCTGCAGAGCAGGGAGCCAGATGCGGGGCTCAGTCCCAGGACCCTGGGACCATGACCTGAGCCGAAGGCAGACGCTTAACGACTGATCCACCCAGGCGCCCCTCACTGGCCACCTTTGAAATGCTCCATGGCCCCCAGCCCCCTCTGGCTAGTAGCTGTCATACTCAGTGATGCAGACATAGAATATGTCTATCGTAGAAAATTCTACTGAACAAAGACGGTGCAGAGCAGTGCTTGGCACAGAATAAATCAATAAATGTCAAATGAAGTGGGACACCTGGCTGGCTCAGTCGGTAGAGCATGTGACCCTTGATCTTGGGGTTTGACAGGGCTGGGATTTGGCTGAGGCCAGGGAGGGGGCTTGTGCGAGGTCAAAGTTGGATCCTGTCTTTACTTAAGTTTGGATTTTTTTTTTTGCATTACTTGTGATTTTTAAAAATATTTCATTAATGAGGGAGGAATGTGGGGGCTTATGAAAGGATAGCACGGGAGATCCCGGAGTGTGGTTTCCCACTGCTGTTGCAACGGGTCACGCCAAACTTATTAGCTCAGCACAACGGAACTGTTATTTCACCATTCTGGAGGTCAGAAATCTGAAATGAGTCTTCCGGAGTAAAACCCAGGTGTGGGCAGGGGTGGTCCCTCCCGGGGCCCCAGGGAGACCCGATCCTGCCTCTTCCAGCTTCCAGAGGCCCCACATCCCTGGCCCGCGGCTCCCTCTCCATCCTCACCGCCAGCAGCACAGGATCTATCTCTGGGACTCCCACCCTCTGCCTTCCTCTTGTGAGGACGCCGGGCCCCCTGGGGAACCCAGGGTCACTCCCACATCAGGATTCGAAACTTACTCCCATCTGCAAAGTTCCTTTTATAGCACACAGATTAGGGAGCGGGTATCTTTGGGGGCGGGTCATTATTCAGCCCTGCCACACTTGTGATGTGGGCACTGTTCTGTATTTGTGTGCTGGTGGACACACAAACTTACACAGTGATAAAATGGTACAGAACTTAATACACAAAAATGCATACCCAAGTCCAAGTAACACTGGAGAAATCTGAACAAGATGGGTGTATCACATCAGTGCCAACATTCTGGTCATGATATTATGCTAGGGGTTTGCGTGTGTTTTGCACCAGCTACTGCTGGGAAACTGGGTGAAGGTTGCACTGGGCCTTCTGGATTATTTCTTACATCTGCAATGCAGCTCTACAATGATCTCAACATACATGTCGATTTTTTTTTAAGATTTTATTTTTTTGACAGAGACACAGAGAGAGAGAACACAATCAGGGAGAGGGAGAAGCAGCCTCCCACGGAGCAGGGAGCCCGATGCGGGGCTCGATCCCAGGACCCTGGGATCATGACCTGAGCTGAAGGCAGACACTTAACGATTGAGCCACCCATACGCCCCATATCGATTTTTCAAAAGAAAAAATGCATGAAAATATTACTGACTTATGTGCTGAGGTTTTTGGCATCCCCTTCAATTTGGGGCTCACGTGCCACACTGCTTGACAAACACTTTCCTCTCTCTGGTTCCACTTTATTTTTTTAAAAATATTTTATTTTTATTTATTTTAGACAGTGCATGCACAAGCAAGGGGAGGGGCAGAGGGAGAAGCAGGCTCCCCACTAAGCAGGGAGCCCGATGCGGGACTCGATTCCAGGACCCCAGGATCATGACCTGAGCCAAAGGCAGACACTTAACCAACTGAGCCACCAAGGCGCTCCCAATTTTTTTTTTTAAAGCAGAGGTTCCTATTTTTGACAAACTACAAGTCCAGAGGGGTGACAGAGCCTGGCAAACATTCTGTAAGTCGCTCCTGAGGTCTGCCCTGGGCAGTGAGAAGAGGCAGAGCAGGAGCCCAGATGAATTCTCTCTCACTCAGCCTGGCTTGGGGCAGGGGCTGGGCTGACCCCCAACCTGACATCAGAAGTATAACAAAGGGGTATGGGTTTCATTGCATCCCCCAAAAAGGCATCCCCCAGTACCTGGGAATGGACCCTTATTTGGAAATAGGGTCTCTGCAGTCAGCAAGTTAGGACGAGGTTATACCAGAGTGGGGGTGGGCCCAGCATCCAGTGGGCGGTGTGCTTATAAGAGGGGAATCTGGACACAGACATAGAGAAAGAGGGGAAGGCCATGTGGGGACGAGGCAGACACTGGAGAGATGTGTCCACAAGCCAAGGAAGGCGGAGGATTGCCGGCAACACCGGAAGCTGGAGAAGACAGGGAGGATCCTTCTCCAGAGGGCTTAGAGGGAGCAGGGCGCTGCTGACACTGAGCTTGGACTTGCTCAGATGTAAAGGAGCCGCAGAACGGAAGGCGTGGGATGTCTGCGTTTAGCACAGATGTCTGTCCTGCTATCAGTCTGTCGCAGGTCTGTAGGTTCAAGATTCCAAGTTTCCTGACGTATACAGGTCTTGCTTTTGGGTGTGGCTTCCCATTATCTGCTTCCTGCATCCTTGGGTCTATCTCTTTACCCCCAGCACATCCTGGGGGCCAATCACACCTGGCACTCTGCCTGGGAGCCTTCCAGAGTCAACACAGCGCCTGGCCCCTGGGGAGGCCCTGCGTGAGTATTAGCCTGAGCCACAAAACACAGTCGAGATGGTGTCCTTGCTGGCCAGCCAAGGTTACCGCAAAGTCAAACACATAGGAAGACAATAAAAAAATAGTATCAGGGGGCGCCTGGCTGGCTCAGTCAGTAGAGCAGGTGACTCTTGAGCTCGGAATTATGAGTTCAAGCCCCATGTTGGGTGTGCAGATCACTTAAAAAAAAAAAAATCAGGACGTCAGCTCCAGGAGACCAGAGACTATCTCATTCTGTGCCCTCTGTGCCTGGGACCGCCCGCCACACAGTAGGTGTGCAATAAATATTTGTGAAATGAACACCTGAATGTTTAAACCAATAGTTGGTCTGTTAAAAGTGACTTCTTTGTTATGCATGGCATTTTTATGTTTTTAATTGCCCACATTTTAATTTATCCTCTTGAGAGAAAGCGCGTGCGCACATGAAGGGCGGGGAGGGGCAAATGGAGAGGGAGCAGCAGACTCTTGGCAGAACAGGGAGCCAGACACTGGGCTCGATTCTGGATCCCCGAGACCATGACCTGAGCCAAAGGCAGACACTTGACCTTGAGCCACCCAGGCACCCCGCGCACATCTTTTTTTTTTTTTTTAAAGATTTTATTTATTTGACAGAGACAGTGAGAGAGGGAACACAAGCAAGGGGAGTGGGAGAGGGAGAAGCAGGCTTCCCGCTGAGCCGGGAGCCCAATGCGGGGCTCGATCCCAGGACCCTGGGATCATGACCTGAGCCGAAGGCAGACGCTTAACGACTGAGCCACCCAGGCGCCCCATACATCTCTTAAATGAGAGATGGTACGTCAAATCAATTGCTCTGTCCTCCCTTAAAATCGGGAACATCCGGCCACGCAGGTGCACCTGCCTCAGTGCCTTATGCTTTTTTTTTTTTTTTAAGATTTTATTTATTTATTTGACACAGAGAAAGACAGCGAGAGAGGGAACACAAGCAGGGGGAGTGGGAGAGGGAGAAGCAGGTTTCCCGCCGAGCAGGGAGCCCGATGCGGGGCTCGATCCCAGGACCCTGAGATCATGACCGGAGCCGAAGGCAGTCGCTTAACCAACCGAGCCACCCAGGCGCCCCAGTGCCTTATGCTTTCTGCCTGGCCCAGGAAGCAAGAGAAAGCCAAGAGCAGAACAGAATGGCCAGGCGAATTCTGTCCCCGGGTAAAGCAGCCGCCTTGGGCAGGCTGTTTGCTCCCTCTGAAGGGGCCACCGTCACCGTCCCGAACAAATGTCAAAGTAAATACCATGGTGAAACATTCCAAGTAGCACAGGGAAGTATAAGATTGAAAGTACTTTGGGTAAATGCTTGGATATTTTTTTTAAAAGTCACCCATGTGTAATTTACATACGTAACTCCATTTATGCAAATGAGATTGCACGAGTCGGCTTCGCCTGCTTCGAGTTTTGGAGGTCAATCTTGGACTGCTTTCCTGTAACACAGGAAGGTCTTCCCATCCCTCTGAGGGTCTGGCTGTTAGTGTATAAATGCACCACTGTTTAAGCAGCGCCCCTGCGGACGGGCATTCCTCAAATATTTACCTGGCATGTCTCGGTGCTAGGGATCCACTTAGTGATGTGCAGGAGCCTGTGGGTGCTGACTACAGAAGTCATGGTCAGCAACTGCACGTGTGGACCATGGTGGGAAGATTTATTTACTTATTTTAAGATTTTATTTATTTGACAGAGCAGGAGTGGTGGGGAGCAGCAGAGGGAGAAGCAGACTCCCCGCTGAACAGGGAGCCCGATGCAGGGCTCCATCCCAGGACCCTGAGATCATGACCTGAGCCAAAGGCAGCCGCTTAACGACTGAGCCACCCAGGCGCCCCATTGTGGCAAGATTTAAACTATGGGAACTGGCAAACGCTACAGACTAGGGCTTTGTTTTTATTTTCCAGATTGCTCCTTTAGCACCACACCGCTGTCATGTCATGGACAACAAAGCAGACAAAACG
This sequence comes from Leptonychotes weddellii, assembly GCF_054177405.1. Lineage (NCBI taxonomy): Eukaryota > Metazoa > Chordata > Mammalia > Carnivora > Phocidae > Leptonychotes > Leptonychotes weddellii. The sequence goes on along the minus strand of NC_138369.1, from coordinate 2,052,406 downwards.
CTGCTCACATGGTGCTTATTCTAGTGGAGAAAACAGTGTGCAGGAAACTATAGATGCTATGGAGAAAAAGAAAGCAGGGAACAGGATAAAGGAACATTAGGAGGTCATGATGTCGGTGCAAGTGCTCCGGCAAGACTCAGTGAGGAGGTGATGTTTGAACAAAAGAGCAAATGTTTCACTGAGGGAGTAAACATATGGGGAAGGAAAAAGGTTCCAAGTAAGCAGCACATGCGAAAGTCCTGGGGCAGGATTGGGCCTGGCCTGTTGGAAGAACATTGAGGAGGCCTGATTGGCTGGAACAGAGTGGGCGACAGAGAGGGGCAGGGCAGGGGCGGGTCGTGCAGGGCCTTGTGGGCCTTGGGGAGGACTTGGGCTTTTCCCCCAGGGAGGGAGGGACCTGGCTCCGGTGCTCACCGGCGCTCTCTGGTGGCTGCTGCAGGGAGAACGGACTGGGGGAAGGAAGGTGGGGGCGGGGGGCGGGGCAGAGGGGATTGGGCGGGTCCAGGCAGGAGATGGTGGTGGCTGCGGGCAAGTAAGAGATCCGGGATAGATTTTAAACTGATTCAACCCCGATGTTTTTAGGCTGAGCCCCTGGAATGATAGTTCCCACTTCCTGCGGGAGGAGCAGCTTTGGGAGGTAACATGAGAAATCCTAAGGACACACTATGTTTGGGATGCCTCACCAATATCTAAGTGGAGATGTAGCGGGGCAGCCGGACCCCGAGTCCGGAAATCAGGAGGCCCCTGGGGAGGCCCTGCGTGAGTATTAGCCTGAGCCACAAAACACGGTCGAGATGGTGTCCTTGCTGGCCAGCCAAGGTTACCGCAAAGTCAATCTGGAGTCAGCTCTCAAACACATAGGAAGACAATAAAAAAATAGTATCAGGGGGCGCTGGAGACAGGACTGTGGGCATCGTCCTGCCATAGACTGGGGTGGGGGCGGGGAGAGTGGACGAGGCTGCCCGGGAGGGGAGCGACTGGGGAGGGAAGAGGCCCGAGGACCCAGCCTGGGCACCAGGGGAGGGGTGAGAGGTGGGAGGGGAGGCTGGTCCCATGAGAAGTTCCCAGGAGAAGGAGGGGGCTGGGCCAGTGAGACACTGCCCGAGGGGGAGGAGGACAGAGACTATGACAGGTCTGGGGACAGGAGGGCGGAACCTGGCTGGTGCCAGTAGGAGGGAAAGGCGAGCCGTGGGAGGCAGTCGGGGTTTGGCTCTTCCTGGGGCTCTTGCTGGAGAGAGAAGCACAAAGTGGGCAGGAGACAGAACCTGGGGATGCTGTGAGGTCAGGAAGGCTTGTTTTTAAGAAATTCCCGCGGTCTCTGCTGCTGGGGACAGGTAAATCTGAGGAGAGCAGGGAGGGTGGCTGGTGGGCCAGTCATGAGGTGCCTGCGACACTGAGGTAATAGAGAATGTGTGTCCCGGGCCCCGAGCCCCAGCCCCTTTTAAAAGTCTGTACCTTCCTGGGGAGCTGGGTGGCTCAGTTGGTTGGGTGACCGACTCTTGGTTTTAGCTCAGATTGTGATCTTGGGGTGGGATCGAGCCCTGTGTCAGGCGCACCTACCACGGAGTCTGATTGGGACACTCTGCCCCTCCCCCCTGCTCTCTCTCTAAAATAATAAATCTTAACAAAGTAAAATTTAAAAAGCCTGTAACTTCCTGAGAGGCAAGGGCCAGAGGAAGAGGAAGGCCTTCCCACCACACTTGGGCTCGCCAACGAGGCCTGGGACTGCAGGCTCACAGGTGGCTTCAGGATGGGGCTGGGGGCTGAGGAAGGAGGGACTTTCAGCCACACCCTCGGCCCTGGGGGAGAATCACCAATGGCCACCTATTGAACCAACCTTGCCTCCACACGGGGCCTCCACAAAATCCCTAACCAAGGGACTCAGAAAGTTCCAGGGCAGGTGAACGCATCCACGTGGCAGAGGGGGTTGTGCCCCAAGCTCCACGGGAAGAAGCCCCTGCACCCGAGACCCCTCATCTGATTGCTCGTGACATCCTTTTTAAGAAACAGGCAAGTCAAGTGCTTTCCTGAGCTCTGGGAGCTATGCGAGCAAATCATCAGCAGTGAGGAGGGGACCCGGCGTGAACTCGGCAGTGCGCATCAGAACTGAATCGAATTGTAGGATGCCCATGGAGAGATGACTTGCTTAGGGTGGAGACCTCGCGTGCCTGGTATCAGAAGGGCCAGGAGGAGAAGGCATCAGTGTGGCAAAACCAGCCCAAGGACCCCCACCCTGGGCATCTATGCCCTCATGTGACCGGGCAGGGATGTTGTTGGCCGGCAGACTGCAGCAGGTGGAATGTGTCCCACGTGAGATTAGGTTCTATGGTTACGCCTATTTTATGGCCGTAAAACAGGGTGTTGAAGGCTGCACATGGAGAATGAGGTGGGTAGCTGGGACGGCAACCCACAGCCTGGGCTCCTAGCCATACCACTAAACCCCAATAGGGGCTGGGTGAGAATGAGGGTGTGGGGAAGGCCAGGCTGGGAGTGGGCTGGCCAGAGATGAAACCAGGGCATGGGCCTGGAACTCTTCAAACACCCCGGTCCCCTCCCTGAGATGTTCCTTGAGAGCAGCCCTGCAGAGCCCCCAACATAGTCTGAGAGTCATGGCTTGGCAAAAATAACTGAGTGCAGGCCTGCGGGCAGGAGGGCAAGGGTGGTCACTGGCCGGGGTCTGCTTGTCCCTCCCCAGCCCCCAAGCCCCTAACAACCTTCCCACCCTGCCTAGTCCCGGGCTAGGGAGTCAGAGGCCCCAGGGGCAGCCCTTGGAAGCCCCAGCCCCTGGCCAGGCCCAAGGGCTTGGGTTTGCCCACAGTGCCTTTCCGGGCTCCCCTGGTTCCTTAAGAGGCGGGGTCAAGGCAACCCCAACTTCCCTGAGCATAGCCCTGGCCTGCACCCTCAGACCCCCGTTCCCACGCCAACATCCCACTGCCATGACCAGAAACCCGGGTGCTGCAGCCCTGCGCCAGGCCCCCCATGAGGGACACAGGACACCTCAGCCTGGCCCTGGGGGAGTCAGGATGCAAAAGCAGCCAGATCAGGCCAAGCAGACGGCCCCAGGGGGACGGGGAAGCCAGACCCGATCCGCACAAGCTCGGTTTATATGCAGCTCATGCCGAGTCCTGCAGGGCAGGCGGGCAGGCAGGCAGACAGGCGGCTCTAGGAGGGGCGCGCGCGCAGCTGCTCCAGCCCATCGGCGTACTGGAAGGCCGACCCGGTCTCGTGCTCGTACATGTCCAGGGCCACCTCGCAGCTCTCTCGCACCACGCGCTCGGGGTCGGCTGTGTGGGCCCGCAGGGCGGCCAGGCAGGCGGGCCGGGCGATGGCTCCCAGGGCCTCAGCGCACTCGTGCCGCACCATGGGGTTCTCGGCCCGCTGGGCCAGGGTCGCTGCCAGCTGGGGCACGGCCGCCTCGTGCTGCAGCTGGCCCAGGACGTAGCCAATCTCATGGCGGAAGAGGGCGCTGCCACAGTGCAGGCCTGCGGGCAGGAGGGCAAGGGTGGTCACTGGCCAAGCGGTGCCATCGGGGCAGGCGGGGGACTCGGGGCTGAGCGCCGGAGCGCAAGAAGGAGCAGGTGGAAAGGGGGTTCCCCGTTTCCAGTGGTCAGTGCTGCTCAAAGGGAGGGAGCTGCAGCCAGAGGGGCAGGAGAAGCTGGAGCACGGGCTGCTAATAAGCTCCCCGCCAACAGGCACTGGGAACACAGCGCTGCCCTCCGCAAGGCCAGACGGGGCCGGTGTGGCCTTTCCGGGCCCAGGGTCCCCTGCCAGCTGCGCCCACCTCCTCCTTGGGCCTCTGTGTTACGCTATCGCGTGTTTAATGAGGGGACAGTCCTGAGCACCCTCCCCCCACTCCACAGACAGGTCATGCTTTACACTGATGGGGAGCCCCCGCCGGGAGGGGCAGGGTGACTGCCCAAGACCAGAGGCCCTTGAGGCTGAGCCAGGGCTCGAGGCCACCTGCCTGACTGCGGCCCCTGCTCCTAAGCACCACCCAGCCCTGCTGTGCTCCTGCCCGGCACCACCTGGGACTCCCACCCCGTGGCCCAGGGTCCAGGCGATGACCAGGCATCTCCCTGCCAGACAGGGAGTTCTGGGAGCGCAGAGAGGGCTCCAAATCCTCTGCGGGCACGCCCCGGGCACGGGGGTGCAGGGGACCACGGACTGCCTGGGGAGAGGCCTGCAGAGCAGCCTGCGGAGCTGGGAGGAGAGTGACTCAAGTCACGATAACAGAAAGGGGCTAAGGGTGCCGGAGCCACATGCCAGGGACCAGATCCCACCTCCGCGGCTCGCCAACCGCTGTCTGCTCAGGCGACCCTCTGGCTCTCTGGCCTCGGCTTCCCCCCGGGGAACTGGCGGGAAGGGTGCCCGCCCACCTCTTATAAAGCCGGGGAGGAAGTGCCGGGCGCCGGGCCCAGGATGCGCTCCCCGGGTCCCTCTGCTGCTCCCTCTCACAGGCGCAGCTCCTGAGCCTCACCCAGGCGCCCTGACTGGGACTCCCCGCCCCGGCCCCAACTCACCCTCGGCCAGAGCCAACGCAGCCTCTTCGCCGCCGGCATCCCGCAGGGCGAACATGGCTCGGTAGCGGTCAAAGAGTGGCCGGGCTTCGTCCAGCAGGACCCCCCGTAGCCGCCCCACGTCGCGCTCTTCGGCTGGAGGAGCAGGGTCCACGGACAGGTAGGGCCCGGCCACCGCCGGCTCCCCACGGTGCTGCTGCAGCCACTCGAGCCGCTGGGCAGCCAGCTGGCACGTCTCGGCCACCTGCGGGGACAGGGGCGCACGGGTGGCCGCTGAGGACAGGACGGTGGACACGACGGACCCCCTTCCCCACCCTCGGGGGCTCCAGTCATTCTGGACGGAGAGAAAGCGGCAGGGGCTTGTGTGAGGAGGGAGCGACAGGGCGGAGGGCCAGGGCGGCTCCACACGGAGGTGACGTGGGAGCGGAGCAGAGACCTGCAGCAGGTGCAGCGGGGAGCCGGGCACAAGTGGCCGCCGCAGAGGGCGAGGCCAGGCCTGACCGTTCAGCCCCGCGAGCTGAACCCCCCCAAGAACGGGGGGTTCTGTCCTCGAGGTCATTAGGAAACACGAATGCTTTAGGTCTGAAAGAGGTTAGCAGACCTCCGTTCTGCACTCACCCCGCTGCTGAGAGGAGGCTGGGACTGAGTTCTGGGAGGTGACAAGCAGCAGGTGAGACACACAAGCGTCCACCCAGAAGCCCATGCACGCTCATGGCAGCACGGTTCAGGTGGCCAAAAAGTGGGAACACCCCAAATGTCCCTCAGTGGGCAAGTGGACAAGATCTGGGCCACCACACACGGGAGTATCAGCCGCGATCAGGAGCCAGGCGCCCTCACACGCGGCCCCGGGGACGGACCCCGAGCCCACGACGCTCAGGGAGGGAACCGGACACAGAAGCCACACGGGGTGTGAGTCCACGTGGGCGACATGTCCAGAACAGGCTCATCTGCGGACGGGAAGGGGCCTCGTGGGGGCCGGTGGCTTGGGGGCAGGGGGTGACTGCTGATGGGGCGGGCCTTCTTTGGGGGCAATGGAATGTTCTGGAATTAGATGGTCGCACACCTTTGTGGATGCTCTAGAAACACTGAAGTGTACCCTTTCAAAGGGTGAACTTTATGGTATGTGAATTACATCTCAGTAAAGCTGTTCCCTGAAGAAGGAAGAAAGGCAGGCAGTGGGGAGACCTGGGAGGGGCCAGGCGGGCAGTGGGGAGACCTGGGAGGGGCCAGGCGGGCAGTGGGGAGACCTGAGAGGGGCCAGGCGGGCAGTGGGGAGACCTGGGAGGGGCCAGGCGGGCAGTGGGGAGACCTGGGAGAGGCCAGGCGGGCAGTGGGGAGACCTGGGAGAGGCCAGGCGGGCAGTGGGGAGACCTGGGAGAGGCCAGGAAGGCAGTGGGGAGACCTGGGAGAGGCCAGGCGGGCTGGGGCGGCGGAGGTGGACACAAGTGGGTGGGCTCAGTGGGATCCTGGCGCAAGGACTGGACAGGGCAGGAGGGGAGAGGCAAGGCGGGTCGGCCGGGCAGGGTTTAGTGTGGGAATCAGTTTGGTTTTACCGAATGGGGCCGTGGCCTGGGACCACCCTGGCTGCTGCCCGCTCTCCCAGGATCCTGGCCAAGCGGTCGCCCTGGCAACCAGACACGGGGGAGGCTGGTCCAGGTGGGGGCGGGGAGGAAGGGATCAGGCCATGGTACCTCGATGACGGGGTCGGTGGAGTACTGCTTCAGGACCTCCAGAACGTCTGGGTTCCCGATGGCCCCCAGGGCCTCGCCTGAGAAGGACCACACAAACAGCTCACGGTTGGTTAAGAAATGTCGCGGATACTGCGGGGGGCGGGGGGGGTACGACCAGCAACACCACCTCCTTTGTGCTCCCCCCTACCCCCCACCACGGCTCTGCTTGTATCTGTGACCCGTGGATTGGAGCTGGAGCGTGAAACTGGGCTGGGACCCCCCACCCCCAGCCCCGGGCCCATGCCCCCCATGCTTGTGGTCTAGGTGGGGAGACACTGACAAGCATGTCATGACAACTCAGAGACGTCGGTCAACATGGAGCCCCAAGAACACCCGGGTGAGTAGAGCTCGTCGAGGTGAGCCCCAGAGGAGGTTTTACGCTGCAGTGTGAGAGAGGAAGGTCAGCGGAGCTAGGCAGGGCTTGGTGGGGGAGGCTGACCGTCTCCCAGTGGGTCCCCATGAGCCCCCATGGGCCTATACGGGCACGGAGCAGGAAAAGACCCACGGCCAGCAAACACGCTGCACTCAATCCCTCCTCCGCTTCGCAAGTGGGTAGAGCACACTGCTGCCCACGATCAAGAACATCCTAATGGAACTGAATCCAGGTCAGGTCCCCCTCCTTGCCCGCAGCCGTCCAGGGCTCCCACCTCCCTCAGGGTAAAAGCCCAAGTCCTCCCTGAGGCCCCCCCAGGCCCTGCAGGCCCTGCCCCTTGCCCTTCCCTCCTCCCTCTCTCCCCGTCACTCCCTCTGCTCCAGCCACAGGGGCCTCCTTGCCACTCCCCCAAGGAGCAGACAGGGTCTGCCCAGGCCGCATCCTCTGCCTGAAGCACCTTTCTCCAGATGACTGCCTGCCTTCATTCAGATCTCTGTCCACTGATTAAAAAGGTTAACACCTTTGACACCCTCATCCTACTCCCTGCTTTACTTCTTCCTTAGCACTTCCGTGCTTCCGCCCTCACCTGACAAGGTGTTCTGCGATACCTGATACTCAAAATAGCAGAACTCTCGGGAAAGGTGAGGTCTGGAGGACAACGTTCTGGGTAGGGAGCGCTCCAACAAAAACAGTGACTGGCACACTGAGAGTTACCTGGGGCAGCCTGGGGACAGGGGCGGCTCAGCAGAGGGAGTAGGAGAAATGCCTAAAAAGAGTAAGATGGAAACAGAGCCCTGCCCCGCCCCCATCTGCAAAGCAGCTCACTGGTCAGAGACGGGGCCCCTCAACAGCACTGCTTGCCACGGAATTTACTCATCTCTCTCGTTTCTGGTGTCCCTCGAGGTAACAGGGCCCGGGACACAGCAGGTGCTCAATAAACACTGGCCCAGTGAATAACACGAACAAACGAAACCGGTATCGGGCTGGCGAGCTCGCCACCTGGTTTTATATTAGCAAAAGATGGTTTCTAACTTCTTATTTACTTATTTTTCTTTTTAAAGGTTTTATTTGTGTGACAGAGAGAGCGAGCGAGCACAGCAGGCGGAGCTGCAGCAGCAGAGGGAGAGGGAGAAGCAGGCTCCCCACCGAACAGGGAGCCCCACACGGGGCTCGATCCCAGGACCCCGGGATCATGACCTGAGCCGAAGGCAGACGCTTAACCAACTGAGCCACCCAGGTGCCCGGTTTTTATGTTTTTTTTTTTTTTTAAGATTTTATTTATTTATTTGAGAGAGAGAATGAGATAGAGCATGAGAGGGGGGAGGGTCAGAGGGAGAAGCAGACTCCCTCCCGAGCAGGGAGCCCGACGCGGGACTCGATCCCGGGACTCCAGGATCACGACCTGAGCCGAAGGCAGTCGCTTAACCAACTGAGCCACCCAGGCACCCACGGTTTTTATGTTTTTAAATGTCTTTTTTTTAGGGGCGCTTGGCTGGCTCAGTCGGTAGAGCACGTGACTCTTGATCTTGGGGCCCTAAGTTCCAGCCCCACGCTGGGTGAAGAGATAACTTAAAAATAAAATCTTTAGGGCGCCTGGGTGGCTCAGTTGGTTAAGCGACTGCCTTCGGCTCAGGTCATGATCCTGGAGTCCCGCGATCGAGTCCCACATTGGGCTCTCTGCTCGGCAGGGAGCCTGCTTCTCCCTCTGACCCTCCCCCCTCTCATGTGCTCTCTCTCTCTCTCTCATTCTGTCTCAAATAAATAAATAAAATCTTTAAAAAAAAAAAATCTTAAAAAAAATCCAACGGATGATATTTCCTGATGTGTGAAACTTACGTGGAATTCAAATGTGAGCGCCCATAAAGTCCCACCGGCACGTGGAGGGTAGTTTACCGCGGCTGCTTTTAATCACGAGGGCAGAGTTGCGTCTTGGCAACAGGGACTGTCTGGCCCACGGGGCTGAACATCTTACCACCTGCCCTTTATAGGTAAAGCCTGCCAAGCCCTGCTAGAACACGCGGGAGGGAGAGGGGGCATGTGAGGCAGACGGGATTGGGGGGGGAGTGTGTGTGGAGGTCAGGCATCCCCCCCGGCCA
>NC_138369.1:2023306-2043190 GCF_054177405.1 Leptonychotes weddellii | reverse complement strand
GCTGCTTTTAATCACGAGGGCAGAGTTGCGTCTTGGCAACAGGGACTGTCTGGCCCACGGGGCTGAACATCTTACCACCTGCCCTTTATAGGTAAAGCCTGCCAAGCCCTGCTAGAACACGCGGGAGGGAGAGGGGGCATGTGAGGCAGACGGGATTGGGGGGGGAGTGTGTGTGGAGGTCAGGCATCCCCCCCGGCCACTCACCCGCCTCGTGGCGCACCATGGGCTCCTGGTGGGTGTCACGGAGCACGTCCAACAGCACAGGGATGGCCCGGGAGTCCTGCATCTGGCCCAGGCAGTAGGCCAGCTCGTGCTTGAGCAGGGCAGAGTCGTCGCCAAAGGCCCGGCTGATCCAGGTGATGGCTCCGGGACCACCGAGCCCGCGGAGGGTGAAGAGCGCCCGGAAGCGGGCCTGCAGGGGCTGCTGGGGGTCCACCAGCGTCTGCCCAATTGCCTCCACCTCCTGCTCTGTCACCATGGCGCCGCCGGCTGCCTCCTGCCCACGGGCCCAGGCCTTCCACAGCCTCACCTGCGCTGAAACCAGGGCCTCCCGGGCACAAGAACCTACAGGCGGAAAACCGAGAGCCCAGGTGAGCGGTGTTTTTCATCCGCTCACGGATTTGTTCATTTACGAGTGAGGAGAAGCAGCGCGAGCAGGAAGCTGAGAGCAGCTCCTCCAGCCCCGGTCCAGCCTTCAGCTGAAGCAGCCCCGGCCGATGTCCCCACTGCGACCTCAGGAGAGATCAGAGCCGGAAGCACCTAGCTACAGGGCCCAGATCCCCAGTCCACACAAACCGTGGGAGACAGTGTTTGCTGCTCTCAAAGCTGCTAAGTGTGGGGTGATTTACAGGACAGGTAACTGGGGCGCAAATCCTTTCAGCATGTAAACCGGACCCCTGCCTAATCCTCCTATGGCACCTCGTTATTTCAAACTCCCTCACAGTCCTAAAGGCTCTGTGTGACCTGCCCCCACCCCTGCCAGCCCTCCCCTCCTCCCCCTCGCTCACTCTGCTTCAGCCACACGGGCCTCCTGGCTCTTCCTCCAACACACCAGGCCCAGTCCTACCCCAGGACCTTTGCATGGGTCGTTCTCTTCCTCAGGAACACTCTTCCCCAAATGCCTCCCATGCTCACCCTCTCACTTTCTTGGGTCTCAAATGTCACCTTCTCAGGGCAGCCTTCCCTGATCACAGTTGTCACGGTTACTCACTCTTTTCCCTTGTTCTACTTTTCTTCAAAGCACTTACCACCACAAGATATCATATAGGACGTTTACCAGTTTAGCTGCCTATGGTCGGTCTTATCCCTCATCAGAACTCTGAAGGCAGGGACCGAGTCTCTCTTAGTCACCACCATACTCCCAGCAGTCCGTAAGCCTTCAGTAAAAACAGCCCTACCAGTAACAGCAGCTGACATTTACAGAGGACGTACTATGTGCCAGGCCCCTCTGCTAAGCCCCTCCCACTCACGGACTCATTTACCTTTCCCCACAAACATATGAGATGGGCACCAGGCTTGTCACCCTTTTAGAGGCGAGAAAGCAGACACACAGGTTAATAACTTGCTTATGAACAGTGTGAGGAGTTATAAATCCAGGGAGCTGGGCTCCAGAGTCAAGCTCTAAACCACAAATGCTGTGTTGAGTGGATGGACTGAGACGAAATGACACAGCCTAGGCTGGGAGGCGGGGCTCCATCTCTGTCCTCTGGACCAGTGAAGACCTGGCGGACGCCTCGTAAAGCGTGCTGTGGCGTCAGCAGAGCTCACTGGGCTTCATGAGGGAGGCGCAGCTGCCTGAGCAGGGGTGACCATCGGGGGAGGGAGAACCAGAAACCACAGAAGCCAGGAGTGAGGGAGCTGGCAAGGCGTTAGGGGCCCTGAGCTCTGACTCTGCTACAGGGATGGGCAGCAACTCGTGTGGGCTCACACAGCAAGCCAAGGGCAAACAGGACCCGGGAGTCCTGACTCCCAGGCTCTGCAGGGTCGTCCTCAAGACACCCGGAAAAGGCCCTTCATCGCCTACTCATCCCCAGAGTCCTTAAATTCCTGGGAGTGAGGGGAAATCTGGCCAACAAGGCAGCTCCCGCTACGGGAGAGGAGCGTGAGGAGAAAATACGCTGCAGATCTCCAGGGCAAGACTTGAACTTGGGCAAAAGTCTCTGGGCTTGGTTTCTGCATTTGGAATAAAACTATTAATAGCTCACAAGTCGGGTTTCCTTCTAGTCTCTGTTCAGACACTCAATGTGCAGGCAGGAACTCTCTGAGCACCCGGATGTAGCCATGCAAACCCTCCGTACCCTGCACTCCCATTATGGCGGCTTCAGTGATCCACGCAGCATCTAACAGCACCTGGTGTCCAGTGTATTTCACGGATCAGTTTCTTACTATAGAAAGTAAGGGCCGGGAGGGCAGGACTTCATGTGTATATATATGTGTGTGTGTGTGTGTGTGCGTGTGTGTGTGTGTGTGTATATATATATATATATATAAAGAAACCTGGGGGCGCCTAAGTGGCTCAGTTAAGCTTCTGCCTCCGGCTCAGGTCTTGATCCCAGGGTCTGGGATCGAGTCCCGCATCGGGGGGGGGGGGGTCCCTGCTCAGCGGGGAGTCTGTTTCTCCCTCTCCCACTCCCCCTGCTAGTGCATGTGCACTCTCTCTGTCAAATAAATAAAATCTTTTAAAAAAATAAAGAGAAATCTATTACACACACATATGTGTACACACACACACACAGGTATCTATATTACTTTGTTCACTGCTGGGTCCCCAAGGCCTAGCATGGGATCGGTCACCATGGCAGGAGGTGCCCAATCCGTATTTGAGTGAACTGAACACCCTCTGCACACCAACCATGGTACTAAGCTCTTCATACACAGTTTAAATCTGTATCATTCGTAAAATGGGTGGAGGGGCACGTGGACCTCACAGTTACTGCAAATGAAGGTGTGCTCGTGGAGGGGCGCCTGGCTGGCTCAATCGGTGGAGCATTCTACTCTTGATCTCAAGGTTGTTAGTTTGAGCCCCACATTGGGTGTAGAGATTACTTAAAAATAAAATCTTAAAAAAAAAAAGAAGAAGAAGATGGCGTGTTCATGGAGCACCTTACACGCATTTGACAAACCAGAGCTAGCATTAAATATTCCTGCAGGGAGCCCCAAACCCACCTCTCTGTACTCAGGAGGGCGCACCTAGCCTCCTGGAAGCCCACAGCTCCTACCTTCAACCCATTCTTCAGTGGGAAGCAGGGCAAGGGTGTGGGCGTGGGGTTGAGGGGATCAGCCCCCAACCAAAGCAGAATCTGGGAATCTGCTCACCCCTGCGAAAGCCTCTTGATGAACTAGTAAGGGACGGAGAAAAAGGAGACCAGGCTCCTCGACCTCTCGCCCCCACCCGAGACCTCTCTAAACCAAGAATTCCCAACAAAAACACCTCTGGTAACCAACTCTCCCCCGGAAAGGGGTCTTCCCAACAGGGGATTCCCTCAGGGCTGCTCGCAAGACCCCACCCGTTGGAAGAGAACCCGAAGAACCGGAAGCGTCAAGATCTGTCTACGCGGGTGCCCAAGTACTGGATCCCTCATACCGTTGGTTCTCCCGAAACTCGAGAAAGGGATCGCCCAATATGGGACCCCCTCCCCCACACGCGCCGGCTCCCAGGGTCCCACAACCTGGGAATCCAGTCCCCGGCGACAGGGTCCCCAGAACCTGGGGAAAGAGCTCGCCGGGACTCGAAACCCCTCAGGAGGAGGCCCCTCGACCCCCAACTAACGAATCCTAGAGACGGGACCTCCCCACGAGGCGTTCCCCGCCGTGCCCGCCCGCCAGGACCGGGCCACGCACCGTGCTACCTGCAGCCGAAACGCCCAAACGAGCTCCGGGAAGACGAGGCCGCCGATCCCACCCGCGCCCACAGCGGCCACCAGCGTTTCACCAACCCCGACGCTCGCGGCACGCTCTGGGGGCCGCCATCTTCTCGCCCACGTGACCGGGCCGGAAGGCACCAACGCGGCGCTGGGGGGGGTTCCAGTCAAAGTCTCCGCGGCAGGAGAGAGGTCTGGAAGCACGGTCGGCATCGGTGCCAGCTCACACTCACACAGCAGATGGAGTCTAAGGACATCCCTCAGGGAAGGGAAGGACAACGTCCACTCTTTCCGCGGAAGACATTCTCTTCGGCTTCCCCACCCAGTTCGATAAGTGGAAATGGTTTGTGCCGATTCTGGCCGGAGCCGGGGGAGCGACGGAGCAGGCGCCGTGCTCCTGGGGCGTGGTCAAGTCCTGGGGGGCGTGGCCAATGGCGTCAGGTGGCTGGCCTCGAGCTGGGGAAGGGAGGGGTCTAGTCCTTTCTTCGGACCCGATCGAGTCGTTCAGTCCTCGTTCACTTAACAAATAGTTCATGGGGGGGCGCCCGGGTGGCTCAGTCGTTAAGCGTCTGCCTTCGGCTCAGGTCATGATCTCAGGGTCCTGCGATCGAGCCCTGCATCGGGCTCCCTGCTCCGCAGGAAGCCTGCTTCTCCCTCTCCCGCTCCCCCTGCTTGTGTTCCCTCTTTCGCTGCCTCTCTCTCTGTCAAATAAATAAAATCTTAAAAAAAAGCAAAAAAAAACAAATAGTTAATGGGGGCCGAGGACAAGACAGCCTGCGATCCCTACCCTCGAAAACCTCAGAGCCTGGTTGTCTGAGGGAGACAGACAAGAAATAAATAAGTAAAATACGTGGTAGGTGGTGACACTGGTTAAGCAGCATAGTTCAAGGGCGGTGCAAAGTCTTAGGAGGAGTGGCCAGAGGCTCAGGTGGTGACGTCTGAGTAAACACCTGGCAGGTACGGGAAGGAGCCGCGGGGATGGTTGCGGGAGAGCCACCCAGACAGAAGAAGGACTTGGGTTTACTCTGACGCAGTGAGAAGCCTGAAGTGTTCTAACCAGGGAAACACATATGAAAAGTGTTTTACCTTTGGAACGTGCAAAATTGGTTGCAACAGTATTTGTAAAGGCAAGGAAAAAAAATATTGGAAAAAACGGTGACGTGCAGACCCTCTTCTGCCTCCGGGGGGCCTCCAGCCCCCCTTATCATTCACCCGCACCACCGCAGTCCCTTTCAGCCTGCCTTCCTGGCGGCTGTCCTCACCCCTCAGCGTCTGTCCTCTCCGCAGCGGCCACCAGAGGCCACCTGTGGGCAACTGAGCCAGGCCCCGCCCTCCTCTGCCCACAGCCCTCCAGGGCTCCCACCTCCCTCAGGGTGAAAGATCAAATTCTCCCCTGACCCCCAAGGCCCGGCATGACTTGCTGGGTAGGGGGGGCGCCCTCCCTATCCTTCCCTCCTCCCCATCACCTTGTTGCTCACTCTGCTCCAGGTACACAGGCCTCCTTGCTCTTCTCCAACACGCCAGGCCCAGTCCTTCCCCAGGGCCTTTGCATGTGTTGTGCACTCTGTATGGACTGCTCTTCCGCCTGGTAGTCCCATACATGCTTCTCTTCCTCCTCTGGGTCTGCTCACATGCATCTTCATATGGCCTTGGCTACCCTAGTTTAAGCTTCAACTCCCTTCTTAGTAGTCCCAACCATGGTACCTCCACCCCAATACCACTCTTCTTTTTTCTTTTTAGATTTTATTTATTTATGTTAGAGAGAAAGAGAGTGCGCGTGCACATACATGCACACACACATGCGTAAGCAGGGTGCTGGGGAGGGGCAGAGGGAGAGGGAGAGAGAGAGAGGGAGAGAAGTAGACTCCCTGCTGAGCACAGAACCCGACTTCAGACTCTATCCCATGACTCGTGATCATGACCTGAGCTGAAATCAAGAGTCGGATGCTCAACTGACTGAGCCACCCCAATGCCACTCTTCACTTTCTAACTCAATACATCACTCACTCAAGGTTATGTTTTTCTCAGTGTATCCCCCTATCTTGAATGTCAGCTCCATGAAGGCAGGGATGTTCCCAGAAGAGGGAACAGCTCGAGCAAAGGCCCTGAGGTGGGGGAAGGACGTGCAGAGTACCGGCCTCGTCAGCTGGAGCTGAATGAGGGAGGGGGGCCGCTGGGCGGAAGTGATTAATCCAGGCAGATGGTAGCCTTGGAGGAGCCCCAATCCTCTTACCCAAAGCCCCTGAATACTTCCGCCACGCAGGTCACCTCCGGGCCTCTCCTGCCCCAGGTGGCCATCATGCCAGGGCTGGCAGTCGAGCAGGGGATGGAGGGCTGGAGCCCGGCCCCACCGCTGTATGAGGAGTACCGCCCACCACCCCTGGATGCCATCCGCCTGCCCAGGTATGCGCTGTACCTGCTGCTGGCGGCACTTCTGGTGGTGGCCGTGGCATATGCCATTGTGGGTCATCTCATCAAGGACCTCGCCCATGACCTGGCCGGTGAGCTGCTACCCACCACGAGCCCTGCTTGGGACAGTGCTGGGCCGCTCGGGGCCGGGGGGTGGGGGGGGCGGGATGCAAGGGCCTCTCGCAAACAGGGAGGGGACAGAGGGTGGATGAGGCCCCGGGAGGCTCCTCACCAGCGTCCTACTGCAGACTGGGCCTTCGGCCCGAAGCCAGAGCAGGAAGACGCCCCTCGGGAACTGCGCTCGAGCCTGGAGGGTGAGGATCTGGAAGAGCTGGACCTGCAGCTGGCCCTGGCCTGGCGGGGTGATGAGGACCCTGGCGGGGGTGGCGACGCAGCCCCTGCAGAAGCCCCCGCCCCGGCTCCCCGCCGCCCTTCCATTGCCTTCAAGGACCCACCTGCTCGAAGCTCCTTCTGGAGGCTGGACTGAGCCGGGCCCTGCCCTCTGGCCCGGTACCTGGGTTTGAACCCCTTTGGCAGTTGTGTAGACCGGACTTGTGCACGCTGGATCCCTTGCTCCACTGATCTGCCCCGTCTTGGCAGAGAATGTTCTCTTTCTTGGCTGGCAGGTTCCAGTGGTTGGTCACTGGCACTTTCCACACTCCTGCTCCCCCCGTAGCCCCAGAGCCTGATTCTGCCCAACCTCCACCAAGAAGAGTTTTTCGAAGAGTAACAATGGTGGCTAACCCTTACTGAGTGCTTAGTGTGTCCCTGCTGTTGTGCTCAGTGAGCCTTTTCCACGTATTACTTCATTTAATCCTCACAGGCCAGGACTTTTCACCCCCATTTAACACATGGGAACATGGAGGCACAAAGCCCGGAAATGACTTGCTTGGAGCAGAGAGAACTTTTTGCAGCAAGAGGCCAGTTCCGTGACCTGCCTTCGAACGCAGAAGCCCCAAGGCGGGCTTCTGGCCCTGCTCTCCCGAATCTGCTCCAACCCCACCCCCCACCTCCTCCCCAGCTCTGCTGCTCTGCCCACCAGATATGTTGGTTTCTGGGGGTCCTGACTTCCCAGCTAACCTGAGAACTCCCAGAGGACAGTGTCTGAGGCTTCCTGCCTCCCTTCTGAGCTTGGCACAGACAGGGCACACGGTAGGAGCTTCGTAGGCACCACTCGGGTGGTTGAGATGGGCTCGCTCTGAGCAGGTGCCTGAGCTCCATCACTCTACTGGATGGCCCCTTGCGCAGTGATGATAGACCTCAGGGAGGCAGGAGGCCCCAGGGATGCATGGGTGCTCCTTAAAGATGTGTGCAGTGACACTCGTACCCCCCCCAGCCCCCAAGGGCCCTGCAGAGCCCCCCGCCCCCCGGTCGGGGCTTCCTGCCACATGCCTGGGCCGTGGCTGTCCAGTGGCAGCTGGGGTGAGGTGCTCCTTCTCCTGGGCAGGGCTCCCTATCTAATCAGCCAGGGACCAAGGTTGATGGACAGGAGAGCCTGCAGCCTGAGTCATCCGCTACCTGGGCGTCCCATTCTCCGGCCATCAGGGCATGCCTGGGTTTGGAGATGGATAGTGGGCCACGTGGCCCATCACTTCTTGTCCCTGTGCTCATCCCAGTATTGGGTGTGGGTCCCCAGGGGTCTGGGAGCCAGGATGAGGCAGTTTAAGCCAGTGGTGGGGGAGATCTGGGCTCAGATCCCGGCTCCAGCTATTTCTGCGTGACCTCTGTGCTCCTGGCCTCCTTGGGCTTCTCTGAAAATGGAGACAGAAACATTTTGTGGGGTGTTCAGAGAAGGAGACACAATGATGCCTGGCAGCCCTGAGCCCAGGCCCATCTCGGCCTGGCCACTGCGGCACGGAGCCTGGGGGACCTGGAGGCTGGGTCCTGGGGTAGGGCACAGGGTGGGGGGGCTGGACTCCCCGCGTTAATTGTTATACCAGGTCCAGAGTCTGACCTCCGGGTCTGGACCAGCCCCGCCCCTAGGCCCGCCTGCCACCATATCAGGGGCTGGGCAGGGCCTCACCCAGCTAACCTTGACTGCACGGCTGCTGGCTCTTCCACGACCATGGAGACCCTGGAGACCCTTCTCCTGCTCAGCGCCCTGCTCCTGTCACCTGCAGAGGCTCAACAGGGTAGGGCTCCGACCTGGACCTGGGGTGGGGGGTGGGCAGAGGCGGGGGGGAGGGGTCGTGGGAGGGGCTCATTCATAGGCTCACCATCTCCCCATTTTTCATGATGAGGAACCGAGACCTCTGAAAGGAGGGGGCAGGCAGAGGAGAAATGGGGTCAGGACCCTCTTGGAGCCCCCCAGCCCCCACACTCCCTCTGGGCCTCTCTCCCATCCCTGAGATGCACCTAGCCCCCTCCCCTTCTCTAGAACTGGTCTCTGACGCCCGGCCCCTTTCCGAGACCCCATTGGCTTGAGCATCCCCCAGCAGCCTTCCCCTCTTCCCTTTCGGGGGCAGGCCCCAGCCCTGCCCCATCTCTGAGTCCCACCTGCCCCACCTTCGGACAGCCTTGCAGTATCGCCTGAAGCCCTGGCTGGTGGGCCTGGCTGCCGTCGTGGGATTCCTGTTTATCGTCTTCATCCTCATGCTGGTCAACCACGTCTGGTGCTCCAGTACGAGGTGGGAGCCCCTCTCCCCACTCCCCACAGCCGCTGTCCCTGTCCTCCTCCTCTCCCCAAAGTGTTGGGCACCCCTCCCGCTCCTGACTCTCTCTGGTCCTTCCCCCGCCTCCGCCATCTCCCTGTTTCCCTGTTCCAGCTCAGACCCCCCCCCCCATCCCCGCCACCTCACAGCCTCTCAGTCCGGGACAACCATGCCGCCCATCTGCCTGGCTTGGCGCAGTTCATGAGCCCCAGCCAGGGGAGACTGTGAAGGCTACCTCCTGCCCTTCACCCACCTTCACCCCTCTATCTCTATCTCTCCCGCAGAGCTGAGGACGAGGAGTCCGCATTCAAAATGGAGTCCAACCCGTATCAGGACGTGGCCCTGAGGTACTGCTCGTGTGAGCATGTGTGGGTGTGTGCGGGGTCAGGGGTTTTGTGGGAGCCCCCTCTGGGTGTGGGGAGGGATGGGTGTGCACAGATGACCCCTTTCTGCTCTTCAACTCTTCAAGCACATTCCTGCCCCGGGGCCTTTGCACATACTGTTCTCGCTGATTGGAACACCCTTTCCTGTATCTTCTGGCTGGCTCCTCCTTCAGTCCTGGCTCAGATATTTCCTCCTCACAGAAGCCCACCCTGACCACCAGCCTTCCTGACACTCTATGTCCCCCAACTGTGCATTCTTCTTTGCACTTATCACCAGCTGAAATGATCTTAGTCATTTGCCCCTTTCTCCACGCTAGCTGGTAGCTTTCAATAGACAAGAGAACTTAGCTTTGGTCCTGGCTGTGTTCCCAGTGCTCAGCACGGGGCCTGGAGCACAGTAGGTCTGTTGAACAAGACCGTGGTGTGGGATTGTGTAGGGTTCTGTGCATGAGCATGTGATCGGGTGGGTGACTCTCCTGGACTCCCATGTTGGTAGTTTTCTCCCTGCTTTGTTCATCCCTCCATCCATCCATCTATCCATACACCCACCCATCCATCCATCCACCCATCCATCCACCCATCCATCCATCCACCCATCCATCCATCCATCCATCCATCCATCCATCCATCCATCCGCCTACCCACACTTCACTTTCCAACCATCTATCATTCATCCATCAATCTCCCTACCCAGTAACCCATTAATCCATTCATCCATCCACCTGTCTACACTGCCATCCATCCAACCATTTATACTCCCATCCATTGATCTGTCATTCTCTTTTCCCTCCTGTTCCCTCACTCATCTTCCCATTCATTTATTCATCTCTCCGTGAAGCTATCCATTCACCTAACCACTTATCTGCCCATCATCTATCCAACCATCCATCCATTCATTCCCTTACCCACCCATCTACCTTCTCACCCACCCATCCATCCACCCACCCATTTCCCCCACTCATCAGCCCAGTGAGCTATCTACCCATCCACCCATCTACACTCCTATCCATCCATCCATTGACCCATCATTCTTTCCTTCTTCTAATTAATCTATTCACCTACTACACTACCTATTCATCCATCCATGCAAGCTTCTATTCACCTCTCTACTTATCTACCTATTCATCCATCCTCCCATCCATCCATCCATCGTCCATCCATCCATTCTCCATCCACCTGTCCATCCATGGGATGGTTGAGTCTTAGTGTCTGCCTTTGTGAAATGGAAATAGCAAGGCTTCCTCATGAGGACTGTTTGAGAATTCAACAAAGGTGTAGAACACCTGGCACAGGTATGTGTCAGTTAAATGAGACTGTTTCTCACTGTGGTCTGGGCCCTTTGTATCCCTACAGTGAAGAAGGCAAGAGGGAGAGGAAAGGGGAGATAAAGGACAAGAAGGGCAAGAAGGCTGAGAAAGAAGGAGAGAGAAACTTGGGGCTGGAGCTGGAGGAGAAAGAGGAGTCCAGAGGTGATGGGAAAGTCATGAGCACAGCCATGTGAGGACTCGACACCGACTTCCTCCAGGAGCCGCCCCGAGATGCCCCTTTCACATCGTGTAAGCGATGATCTGGACATGAAGCCACCGTAATAACTGCATGTAGAGCTGCGAATACCGAATGAAGAGGGGTGGGACTTGCCCTGCCCCCCAGGGGGGCTCTGTGTGCTGCGTGCGTGCGCTTTATGCACCCCCCTTCCTGACTTGACTGCCTAGTGATTCTTCTTGCACTGGGAGCGCGTTCTTGGTTGTGGAGAAACCCCCAAGCCCTCACCATCTCATGGCTCCACCTACTTCTGCCCACTGCCTGATTTCTTTTCCCTCTCCCTGATATCTGTTGGCCAGAACCTCCCCTCCCCCCCACTCAGCCTGGGGACCAACGTGGGGCAGGGGCTGCCTTTTGGAGACCTGCATTAAAGAATTGATAAGAGCCCTTCAGAAGGGCTCCTGTTGTCTCTTGGGACACAGTTTTCCCCGTGGGGGAGGCAGCTTTTGGGGTTGGGGTCAGGTCTGGTAGAGCAGGCTGCACCGTGCCCAGATGCCCTGGGCACACTCAGCCCTCTCCCTGCAATCTTGATTTTGCTGCCCTGAGCCTTGGACTTTGAGCCCCGAGAGTGCCGTATCCTGGGAAATCCTTGCTACCCCACCCCTCGTCTAGGCTCACATGACTCCATTCCCGGGGAACTGTGTCCGGGAGGCTGTGTGCCCCCGGGGCTCTGCGCCCCCCTGGGAAGGGACAAGTACTTTCTCCTCCCAGTCTCCAGCCACTCCTTTCACCTCATTTTCTCCAGGCCCTGGACCTTGCCCTGGATATTAACCATTTCTTAATAAGGACCTTGATAAAGGCTGGCATTCGGGCTGGGTTCTGGGGCGGGTCGCTGGGGTTGTTGGTAGGATGTAACCCCCAAGGCTGCTAGAACACTTCCAGGATCGTCCACCAGGGGGTGGAAAAAACATAAATAAATAAAAGCAAGGTACTACACGCCCTCATAGATGCTCCCAGGGAGCGCCCAGCATCTTAATCCTCAGTCTCCATCAGTACACAAGTAGTCCCATTTTCCAGCTGAAAATACTGAGGCGTAGAAAGAAAGATGGCCACTGGCCAGGTCTCGAGCGTTGCTCTTGGCAGAGCTGGGATGAAGCCCAGGCTGCCCAAACGATGAGGGAGTTTGTAGGCTCTGGCTAAGGTCAGATTTGGAGGTTAATGTCCTAGGATAGGAGAGGGTTGGAGCGCCGGGTGTCCGTTGCTGGCTGTGGTTCCTAGCTGGGAGAACGGTGTCCCTCTGGAATGCTGTGTGGCCCCCCGGGGAGGTAGTCCCTCATCTGCAACCTGAGGACAAGCGTTAGGAAGCTTGAAGCAGGTGCTGGGGCTTAAGAACCATTGCAAGGCCTGACGCATAGTAGGTGCTCAGGAAACGCGTTCCCCACCTTTCCTGAGCCTCTCCCATGGCTCTGGCTGTGGGGAGTGAGGGGGCCAGGGTGGGCCTCTGGGAGACAGGGTGCTGGGATGCCTGGGACGCCGGACCCCTCCCCAGCATACCCAGAATCCAGGGAAGGGGGCCCCACCCCCCTACTTCCTGCGGCACTGGCCACACCCTGCCCTGGGGTGTCCGGGGCGGGCCGCTTCCTCCTCTAATGGGGTGGCACCCTGGGCCCCGCTGGGAAGAGGCCAGGACAGACGGACAAGGATGGACAGATTCTGGATGACTGCTGGCCCAGTCTCCCTTCTGGCATCTCTGGTCCCGCGGCCGGTTCAGGCCCAACCCTGTAAGGCCTCCGCAGGGAGAGGGGGTGGGAAGGGAGCCCCCAGCTGGTGGCCCAGCCGCTGACCCCGCCCCACTCTGCCCGCAGTGGCCCAGAGGAAGCCGTGGCTGGTGGGGCTCGGGGCCGTACTGGCCGCCCTCTTCCTCATCTTCGTCCTCATCATGGTCTATGCCATCTGGTGCAGCCAGCCCCGTGACAGGTAGGCCCCCCTCCTGTGTGAGTCCCTCCCCTGCTGAACTGGGGGCTCAGAGCCCCTTCCCTCCCCTCTCCTCTCTGAGCCTCGGAGGAGGCAGGGCCAGGGGGCAATTCTTTGATTCAGAACTGATAGGGCCTCATATAACCTCACTGACTTCCCTCCTGACTCCCTACCTGAAAAACGAGGTGGCTTCCCTGAGACCCCATCGCTCATATGTGTTTCAGATGGGATCCCTGAAGTCCTTATCACCTCCCCTCAAGCCTCACGCATTTATCCCTCCCTCCGTCCGTCCATCCATTCCTCTGTGTGTCCATCCCACTGTCTGCGCCTCTGTCCACCTCCCCCCCAGCCCCGTCTGCATGTCCATCTGTTCATCCGTCCACCCATCCACTCATTCACCGAGCCACCCATCAATCGATCCATCTCCCCATCTCTCTGCCTGTTCCCTCACACACAGTTCTGAGACCCGGGAAGCCAGGAAGGCCAGATGTGAAGAGTCAGGTTCAGGCTCCCGTAGCTCACGCATGAGCTCCCCGCACTTCCTTCTTGTTCAAACAGGACAGGTGTCCTAACCTGTCTGAGCCTCAGCACGGCCTCCGCACAATGGGAACGATGAGAGTGCAGGACTCAGAGGTTCTGGGTGAATCGCAAGAGGCCTGGACAGTGTAACTCCTTATTAAGTGAGGTTTTCTGGACCCTTCTTGTCTCCACAGCAAGAAAGAGAAGGAAGAGGGGACCGTGAGAGAGGAGGAGAGAGAAGCAGAGGGCAACGGGGGGCTGGAGCTGGAGGAGAAAGAGGGGCCTCCAGACCACGAAAGAGTGGCAAGCTCCTCTGAATGACGTCTTCCCACCTGCCTCCTCCCACCTTCCCAGCCTGGCCTCCTCCCACCTTCCCAGCCTGGCCTCCTCCAGGCAGGCCTCCCAGGGACGCCAGTGCCCGCTCTGCAGCCTACAAGCAGAGACCTGGTCCTGGGGCCAGCGAAATTATTCCATGCGGGGTTCAGGTGAAGTGTCCCTGAATGAGGAGCGCTCAGGCCCCACCCCAAGTCCCCCGCTTTGCATTTACCTGGGCATTTATACACCCCCTTCCCAAGCACCCCCTTCCCCTTTGAGCCGGGAAGAGGTCCGGTGGGGGGAAACCGTGCAAAGGCCCTGTGGTGTTTTCCGGGCCCCAGAGCAGGTCCAGCCCTCCGGCCGTCTTGCTTTTGTTTTGTTGCTCCTGGGCCTGAACTTTGGGGCAGGGGGGCAGCACGTGGCCGTTTCCTGGGAGCTGAGGGCCCTCTCACCGGGCGCTGGTTTTCTCATCACTGTCTGCTAGCTGTGCTTGGGTGCGGATGCTGAGGGTGGGAGGAGACGGCGTCCTCAGCCCCTCTTCCCGTGCTGCACTCCCGCGGGCGGCTGCACATTGCTGTGTGGCCCTAAGCATGTAACTTAACCTCTCTGTGCCTAAGTGTCTTGTCCTGTAAAAGGGGGAGGACAGTAACTTGATCCTTTCTGAGTTGTCATGAGGATTAAATGAAATACTGTCCACGAAGATCCCAAGCACAGAAGCCCCGAAACCCAAAAGGTGTCTAGTAAATGTCAGCTTTTTGTTATGCTGAAATGGTGTGGGAGACCGCCCCCCCCCAGGCCTGGGGGATCTAGGAGGGCACAGGGTGCGTGTTCAGACTGCATCTCTGGCACCCCCGCGTCCTTTGCTTCTGGTCCGGGGGTTCGGATGGGGGGGGGTCCGGAGGGTCCGGGTGGGAGGCGGCGCTGCGGTCGCGGGGGGGGGGGGGGGAGGGGAGAAGGGCGGGGCTGTGTGACTCCTCTCTTTCCACGGGGCGAGACTTCTCCCCCAGGGGCGTCTGGAAATTGTGGGGGGCGTTTTGTGGCTGTCACAAGCCTGCCCCCCTTTCAGGGCATTGAGTTGGGGGCCCAGGGATGGCAAACAGCTTGCAGTGTTGGGACGGCCCCCCAAAGCCAAGAACTACATCACTTCAGGGGCCAATGTCTAAAAAACATGGAGGCTTTCCTTGAGATCGAGGGTCAGATTGCTCCCCACCCCGACCCAGCTGAGCCCCGACCTCCTGTCTGAGGACGCCAACCCAGGCTGAGCCCCCCGACGCAGACTGACCCCCTACCCCGGCTGAGTCCCCCAGCCCTGGTTAAGCCCCACAGCCCTGACTGACCCCCCAACCCCAGCCGAGGCCCCCACCCCTGGTTGAGCCCCTTAGCCCTGACTGACCCCTAACCCTGACTGAACCCCTCAACCGTAGCTGAATTCCCGACCCCTGGTTGAACCCCCATCCCACCTGAGCCCTTACCCCAGATGAGCCCCCAACCCTGTCTGAGCCCCCACAACAGGCTGAACTTTCACCCCGCAGAAGAAGCTCTTGCTAGCGCCCCCTTTCCCGCTGCGGGAAGGGGCTGGACGGTGGGGGTTGGGGCGCAGGTGGTTGGGGGCCCCTCCCCCCAAGACCCGGCTTCTGGATCCAGATCCTCGTCCCGTCCACAAGGGGGCGCCAGAACCGCGCTGCTGAGGGCAGAAGCACCCAGCCCCGTTGGGGATGGGGCGTGGGAAGGGGACGTGCGGGATCTGGGGGGCCTAGGACCCCATCCCCCGACGACTGTCGTCTGTTCCTGTCTGGGCGGCGGCGTGGGGCAGTGCATCTGTGTGTAGTGTAGGGCACTGTGCCTGGGTCCCTCTGAGTGTCTTGTCTCTCTGTGCCTCGGTGTCCCCATCAGTAAAAAGGGATATAATCGTCCCTCCTGGGTGGGTCTGTTGCAGTTTGGAAGGAGCTTGTGCAGCAGAGAGCTTTGCTTGCCCATCTTGGGGTTCCTCGGAGGTCTCTGGGGGACTTGAAATGGGGGGAGGATGATGGGCCAGGACTCACAGATCCCAGCCCCCCCAAGAAAGGGAAGTGACTGCCCCTCACATGCGCGATGCTCCTGTGCTGTAAGCCTCCCTCCTCTCTGACCCCAGCCTCTGAGAAGCCCCCGTGGCTGCCGGGGTTGGGGGAAGAACTGGACAGGACTGCTGCCAGGCCTGACTGATCAGGGCTGGGCTGGGAGGGATTGGGGGCTGGGAGCTGGGAGGGTGAACAGGGGCTTTGCCCAGGCAGGTGGGGAAGGCCTCCGGGACCAGAGGTTGTTAGAATGAAGTCAGGTCCTGCCGTCCTCTGCCCACAGCCCTCCAGGGCTCCCACCTCCCTGGGGTAAAAGCCCAGGTCCTCCCCGAGGCCCACAAGACCCTGCAGGACCTGTCCCATCCCCTCCTCCCCTGGTCCCTTATTCTGCTCCAGTCACACGGGCCTCCTGGCTGTTCATCCAACATGCCAGGCAGGGTCCTACCCCAGGGCCTTTGCACAGACTGTGCCCTCTGCCTGAAACACTCATCTGTCAGATTTCCAGGAGGTTGTTTCCCCTCATTCTATTCGTCTCTGTTTAAGTGTTACCTCATGTGAGACCCACTCTCCTATCCCTTACTTTGCTTTACTTCTTTGGCACTTACCTCCTCTGATATATATTTTACTTATTTTTATTGTTTACCATGCATCTTCCCAACTTGGAACTGTAAGGGCTATGAAGGCAGGTTATTTTGGGCATTTTGTTCCCTGCTGTGTCCCCAGTACTTGGTACTCAGCAGATGCTCAGGAAATCTCTGCTGAATGAATGGGAGTTTGCCAGGTGGAAAAAGAGGGAAAGCATTCTGTACATTTATGGAGCACTGACTGTGTGCCAGCTTCTGTCCTTGGGAGCCCGGGGGTGGGAGGGGGAGGCAGAATTTCCTGGCACAGAGAAGGGGCTCCATAGATGCCCATGGAGTTTGTTGATTGAAGGCCCTGGGGAGATCTGAGGCTGGTCGGGGAGGAAGCTAGACTGGGGAAAGGTGGGCTGGCCTTCTGGAGGAAGAGGATGTCGTTGTGGGAGCTGAAGGGTCTGCGTAGAGTGGGGAGGCAGTGATGAGCAGCAAAATAGCAGGAGCCAAGGTTCAGGGGTGTGAAATGGCCCCTTGTAGGAGCGGGGGGACCACTGGAGCGCCAGGGGCATTGCAGGAAGGACCTGGACCCAGAGCTCACCAAAGTCAGTGTGTAAAGCAGGTCCCTCCTGTGGGCTCTGCGGACACAGACATGGGGCCAGATCGCTCTCTGCGGGGGCACCCTAGGTGCCGTGGGGGGCTGCGCAGCACCCCAGGAGCATCCCTGTCAACAAACATCCCCGGGCACTGTGGAGGGCCCCTGGGGGCCACTGGATGGGCACAAAGGTCTCAGCCCCTTCCCTTCACTCTGGCACCGAACAACCCACACAGCACAGAAAGGAGGACCCAGGACAGTTAGTGAGAGTCAAAGCATAGCTTGTTTAATTTTTATACATTTTTTTCTTCCTTCTTTTGTCTTTTTTTTTTTTGCTTTTTATTGAATCTTTTATGGAACCCCCCTTGTTTCATTTTTTTCTTTTTTTTTCTTTTTCTTTTTTTGCATAGGGAAACAAACAAACAAAATAGTAACAGCCAGAGTCACTTTCTGTAAATGGTACTTAGGTAGGCGCGTCTGCAAAAACCGAAATGACTGCGTAATATACAAGGTTATGACCAGAGTATGCTGTGAGGGGGGGGGCAGGCGGGCGAGCCGGGCAAGGGAGGAGTCCGGCTGGTCTGCCAGGCATCCCCCCAGTCCCCGTCCCGGAGGGGAAGGGGGCGGCGGGCAGCAGACCCAGCCTGGACCTTCTCCTGACCTGGGTCACGAGCATGGGGTGTGTGTGCATGGGGTGTGTGTGTGTGTGTGTGTGAGAGAGAGAGAGAGAGATCCGGTGTGTGGCAAGCAGGAAGCGAGAGACAGAGTAAACTATCCTGGTAATATCAGTAAAATACAAAATGGGGGGGGGGAACCTCAAAAAATATCTTGGAGGGAAAAGAATGAAAACGAAGAGCAACACCACCAAAAAGTTTTTCAAAGAGCGAAAGGAAGGAAGGAAGGAAAGAAAAGGAAAAAGAAAGGAAACTCAGTCAGGTGGGTCTCTGTCCTTCCTCCCTGCGCTATGCGCTCTGTCCCTCAGACTCTCTTGTCTTCCCCCATGTGGGGTCCTGGGGGTGGGAGGGCAGGAAGCTGGGGGCAAAGGCCAGGACCCCCGAATTTGAAGGGACTTTGGTTTTGGAGGCCTGGCTGGGACCCAACATGGGAGGATGGGGTGTTGGGGAGTAGATTTTGGGGGTTCCCACGGGAGGGGGCTGGGACAGCTCCTGTCCCCTTCCCAGGGGTCCCCTTCTAGCCAGGAGGTGTGAGTGGAGGGCTGTGGGGAGGGCAGTAGCTTGGGGGTGCGTGACTTCCTTCCTGTCCGGCCCTGACTCCTGTTGGATCCCACCTCCTCTTTCCTGAGGCCTGGGGAGGGGGCCCTGGGGAACAGGGGAGGAGAACCCCAAAGCCACACCAGCAGACATGTGAGGCACTGCTTGGGAAAGTCTTGTTTTGGTATCGCTGGCAACAAGTCCCACTGGTACGGCTTGGGGTCTGGCTCCCTGCCCCGCCTGGGGGGTGGGGGTGGGGGCCAGCGCGGGGACGGGCGGACGGGGGAGGCCGGGTCAGTTCAGAGGTGGGACACTCTCACGTGTCCAGAGGGGCAGGAACGGGGAAAGACGGGGTAATGCGGAGGAAGCTGGATGTGAGGATGGGCCTGCGGGACCTCTCTACCAACACCCTCCGCGAAGAAAAGTAGAAACCGGGGTCTCAGGGAATCCGGGTCAAAACAAAAAGTAGCCACTGTATAACCTGTATCACGAGGAAAAACTCCAAAATTATATATATTTATACATATATGTGTGTGTGTGTATAGTACAGCCTACACCGGGGGTCAAAGTACCGTGGGAGAAGCCAGAGTGGGGACAGGGTCCTCGGGCCGCAGCGCGCACAGGGCGGGAGCTGCTCCCAGCCCAGGCTCCCGCCTACCCCGCTGCCGGCCCTGCGGACAGACAGAGGGTTCCAGAGCAGAGACCGGGATGTGTGGGGCTGAGGCTGGAATTGTCTGCTGCTTGGGGGGGTGCAGACACCCCCCCACGTCTCCTTCGGGGTTCCTCTTGGGTCTGATTGTCTAGCTCAGGGCGGGGGGCGGGGGTCTGGGTTCAGAACTCGGCAGGAGCCTGGGTGGCGGACCCAGGCCTGGGGGCCCCCTGACCCCCTTCTCCTCAGACAGGGCCGGGTCTTCCGGCCCCTCCGCACCTCATTTTCCACCCTGGTCAGGATCCCATGCTCTCGTCCCAGAGAGGCGTGAGGACAACTTGCATATATCTGGGAGGCCTCTCTGTCCTGTTCCACAGCACGGCTGGACCCCAGGGTCAGGTGGGGGGCCTCCCATGGGTGGTGGGGGGCAGCAGGCGTGGGAGGGGATGGGGTTTGAGAACATGTTAGTCTCACACATGTAAAAAACAACACAGCGCCCTGTGCGCCCTGCCCCGTGCCTGGAGTACCAACCTGAACTGCAGAGCTGGGGAAGGGGGGAAGCGGTCTGGGTCCCGGTGTTTCTGCCTTATTCTGCCTGTGGCCTTTCCTGGGGTGGGCGGCGGGGGGGGACACACAGGCCCAAGACGGCACCACCTACTCAGCAGGGCACACAGCTGGGGGCAGGCTGCAGAGGGACAACGTGGTCCCCATGAAGCCGTTGGGGAGGTGTCCCAGGCGGGACGCTCCCCCCCTCCCCAGGTGTCTGCTCCCCAATTCTGGGGGGAAGAGAATAAAACCCAGAAATCTGCCGCATGAAACGTGACACGCAGGGCCTTGAGCTCTCGGACCAAAGGACAGTTCTTAGGGGCTGCCACTGACAGTGGGACCTGGCCCCCGGGACTTGCGGAGGCGTCTTTTTAAAAGAAGACATGGGATGAGTGTGTGATGGTGGATGGAAGCCAGGCTGCCCACGGGGCCCCTCCCTGCTCTGGGGGGCGACCATCTGCCCGCCGTGTCCCCACAGGAGATGCATGGGGGGCAGGAGCTGGATGGACCCAGCCCTCGGACACCCCACTAACCAGCTGCTACTGTCTCAGCTTTGGTCGAGTAAAAAGCAAAGGAAATTGGAAGAAAAAAAAAAAACCCAACAACAACAACAAAGAAAGGAAAAAACAGAAAGGAAGCAAAAGATAAGAGGACAGACGTGAAA
>NC_138369.1:1989461-2023206 GCF_054177405.1 Leptonychotes weddellii | reverse complement strand
TTTTTTTTTTTAATTCTTATTTTTTTTTTTTACAAATAGAAATACATCCCTCTTCAATTTTTATTTTTTATTTCATGTCATTGTTTTGTCTTTTTGTTTTTTTTTTAACTACACGAGCAGTGCATGCAGCTATCTGTGTGCGCTGATATTGTTTAAAGGTAATACTTATTTTCGGAAGGCAAGGCACATCATGTGGTAGAAAATTTCGTGCAAATTAGGAAACATGGAGTTTTTTTAAGGTTTTTTTTTTGTATCTTTTTTTTTTTTTTTAAAGAGGAGGGGGTAGTGTCAGAGGGCTGGGGGAGGGCTGGGGGAGGGAGATAGAGCCAGGGATAATTTGCCATGCAGTATCAGCCGCGCGAGCTGACATCAGGAGCCAGGTCACAGGAATCCCCGACTAAGCACCATGCAAAGTTAGGTAGCTGGGGGCCGCCAGGTGCCCCTCCCCTACCCCGCCTACCCGCACCCTAAGGTTCCCGGCTGAGAAGCTTCCGGATACCCCAACTGCACGACCCACCCCCTCCTGCCCTCCCGGAGAGCGGCCCATGCTTTGGTCCCCAACAGCCACCCAGTGGAGGGGGCCCTGGGGACAGACGGACGGACCAAGGGTTCTTGAATGCCTCTGGACAATGGGAGGGGGGTTGGTGGGGAAGGGTCTTTCTCTTATGGTTGAGTTTGCCAAGCCCCTTGGGCTGGTTTGGGAGGAAAGTCCAGTTTCTGGGGAGGTGGGAGGAGGCTGGCCAGGCCTGGGGTACCGGGAGAGGGCCAGGAGGGCCAGGCTGGGAGCAGATGAGGCGGAGGCCCAGCCCAGGGCGATGGCTTTGGCCCAGGCCAGGGGGTGGGGAGTCTTGGTGGGGAAGGCCTTCCCCAGGGCCAGGCATGGAGGAGGCCGGCTGGGACTCAGATGGATGGGATGGGAGGGGATCCCCCCTCCCAGGCCCCCCACCCAAGATAGCCATCCTGGGGTGGGGGTGGGGATGGGGCCAGGGAGCCGGGGTTGGGGGGCACCCGGTGTCCCCAGCTTAGTGTTTTTGGAGCGGCTCAACGGAAAACGTTTAGCAGATGGGAGGTCCCCCACATGGCCACAGGGGACCCCCCAGGCGCTGACCCCACCCTCCCCCAGCCAGAAGCCCCCAACCCCATCCAGGCTTATACGGACTGCAGTTGCCCGGCCTTCTTTCCTTGTGGGGGCCCAGCTGTGATGCACCTGCCCGGCTGTGCCCCACTTCGGCGGGGGAAGATGAAAGTGCAAACCGTGGTCCCCCTTTGGGCTGGGAGGCACCCGGGAGGGGGTGTCGCTCCAGGATGTAAGGCACTGGCAGAGGAGGCGAGGGAGGGCCTGCTGGCTTCCCCAGACCCCACCCCCGTGCCCGAGCGCAGCAGGGCTTGAGGGATGCCCAGCTCTGCCCCTTGGGCCAACTGTAGGGGGGGGTCCCATCTCTCCAGCTCTGAGGGGAGCACAGCAATGAGGGTCAGCGACTGGAGGTGGCCGGGTTGGGGGAGGGAATGGAAGGGGCCCGCGGCCACTTCCCATTCCAGCTGGACAAAGGGGGGCGGGTGGTGGGAATCAGGCACTTAAACCACTCGCTCTCACCTCCCACCTCCGTGGGCTAAGCGGGGGGGTCCTCCCCTCCCAGGGCTCGGGTGGATGGAGGCTCCGGACAGGGTGTCCCCTCCTGGGGAGCTCTGAGTCCCTCCACTCCCCCCAAGCCCCTTCCTCGGAAAGTGCATTTCTTACAGTGTGTGCAACGTGGGTCCCTCCCCTGGGGGGTGTGGAGCAGGGCCAGCGGGGTGCGGGGTGGGGTGGCCTCCTATGCTGCGGGGTGGAGCTGGGGGTCAATTGCATAGAGACTTCTCCTCCCAAACAGGGCAGGCATGGGGCTGCAAGACCAAGTCCTGAGCAAGCCCGGCCGAGCGCGCACGCACACTGTGGGGCAGGCGGAGGTCCCACGGCAGCAGGACGCTCCTGACAAAGTTTCTGCCACGCATCCCAGTCCCCTGGCGACACCCAGGGTCTCCCCACAACCCTCTTCTGCCCTTGTCGCTTCCCTGCCCACCTGGGCCTCCACTGCCCGCCGCTGGGGTCCTTGCCGGCCCCCCCTCCCCCCAGCGTCCCCACAGCGCCCGCCTCCCCACTCGGCAGACACGGTGGCAGAGGCCTGGCTGACATCCCGGCAGTGGGGACACGGGGAGAGGTGGCCTTGCCGGGTGTCCCGCCCCATGGGGCCTGGGCAGGGGCACCGGGCCGCGCTCACCTGGTCCTGGGCGGAGGCGGGGAGCGGGCGCCTGCCCTTGGAGCCCAGCAGCCGGAGATGAGTCCCTGCGGAGGGCGCCCTGCGCAGGCTGTGTGTGAGCGGCGGCAGGGCCTGGCCCTCCGGTCGGGCCGCGGCGTCCCGAGAGTTCTGAGGGGCTGCTGTCTTTACCTTTTGTCTTCTTGGATGGGTGGGTTTATTTTTATGGTGTTTTTTTTCTGTTTGTTTGTTTTTTTTTGCCTTTTTTTCCTTTTTGCTTGTTTCCCTCCTGTGTATGTGTGTCTGTTCTGTCTTTTCGGCCAGGCTGGGAGTCGGCGGGGTGTTCTC
Source organism: Leptonychotes weddellii (assembly GCF_054177405.1). Taxonomy (NCBI): domain Eukaryota; kingdom Metazoa; phylum Chordata; class Mammalia; order Carnivora; family Phocidae; genus Leptonychotes; species Leptonychotes weddellii. The sequence goes on along the minus strand of NC_138369.1, from coordinate 2,020,627 downwards.
GCTCGCTCTAACTTTCCACTGAAAACGTGGGCCGGGGGCCGACAGTGCGGCCCCCTGGGATTCCCGCGACGAAGGAGCAGGGCGTGGGAAGAAATCTTTCTTATCCCAGATACCAGGACTGGGTGCCCGACAGGGACACACGGAGAGAGGAGAGAGAGAGAGAGAGAGAAACGGGGGTCAGGCTCCACCATCGACCGCACCGGCCACCACCCACACCCGCCTCCTCGGGGCCCCTGTCCCCCGGCCCCAGACGTGTCATAACCTGCTAGGGGACCCTGCACAAGGCTGCTGGATCAAACGCAGGGTGCCCGGGGACAACTGACTTCTGGAGAAACCACAGGGAAACCCGTATGCCGTGCAACTTCTGGTATATACTTATGCTGAGACAATTTTTTCAAACTTATTTTTATCTCTCGACTATCTGGACTTTAAATCTATCTGAGCATCCTGGAGCTTTTGTTTACAACCAGATCTCTGCGCCTCGGTGCTCTGAGTCTACAAAGACGGAGAGGATGTGGCTCCGCCCCGGGCTTCCCTCCACATGCGGAGTCGCTATGAAGTGCCACCTTGTCCAAGCACGGCGACCAGGGCTGTTTGCTTTCGTTTTTTAAACAAACGTTTTCCCATTTAAGGATCCTCCCCTGATTCCCCATGAAGGAGGGACTATGCCCCCCACCACCCCGTTTCAAAACGAAGAAAATATGGGCTCAGAGAAGTCAAGGAATTTGCCTAAGTCCAACGGCGCAGGGGGCCAGAGTGGAATTCCAACTCGGGCCTGCCTGGTTCCAGCCCTTGCTTGGCCCCTGCCCGGGTCTGACCTCTAGCCTGTCCCTTGAGGGGTCACAAGCTCCACTTCCCATAGGGGGACTGGGGCTCAGGCTGAGGGACAGCTCCAGCCTGGGTCTCCGCAGGGAAGCCACCGTACACGCCCTTTCCCTGGAGAATGTGTCCAATCCACCTGCGTGGGGCCAGCCTGGGGACACCCCCTGACTGAGGCTGGAGCAGCGCTGTCCCTCACCCCTGCTGTAAATCACTTGTGCCCCTCCAACCAGGCTGCCCCATGGGCCATCCCAATGAACTGGCGCCCTGGCTCCCAGCCCCCCACCTCCAGCCAAGTTCAAGTTCATCTTGGCCATTACCTCATGTCTGGTTTCTGTTGGCAACCAGACAGACTCTGGGCGTGACCCTCCCCCATGGTGGCCTCCCCTCGGCCCTTCCTCCTTCCTCCCTCCCAGGCCTCTGGTCCCAGCAACTTAACATCCTCCCCTTCGGCTGAGGGGGAGACTGCCGGGGGTGCCGGGGTGGGGGGGGCGGGCAGTGAGGTCCCGGCTCTGGACTCCCCTGGCCTGGCTGGAGCCATCAGTGTGGCTCTGGCATGTGGCTTACCCCTCTGGACCTTGACTTACTCATCTGCTGGATGGGTGTCATGTGTTTCTGGGCAGAAAGGATCCTGGTGTAAAATGCTCGGGCCAGGGGGGAGTTCCATCACAACAGAGAGGGGGCAGAGGTGTATGGGCCCATGGACCCCACTCTGGGGACCAAAGTGATGGATGGCTCAGGACTGGGGGGGATTGATGGGGGAGATGAAGAAGGTAGGTAACTGACCAGGGGGGAGGGACGCTGCTGGGGGAGGGGATGCTGACAGGGGAGAGGATATTGGCTGGGGGAGGGGCACTGATGTGGCGGAGAGGAAGACAGAAGATGGAAGGGTGTGAGGAGGGGAAGAAGCTGCTGTCGGCTGGGGGGGTGGAACTGGGGGGCCAGAGGAAAGCAAATCTCCCAGGAATAACGAAGGGGGAAGGCAGAAGTGCTGACTGGGTGAGATGCGAGAGGCCTCTAAGCTCTGAGCCCTTCGGATGGGGGCTCCAGGAGGGGGGGAGCAGGGTCTGCAGGGAGCAGCGAGGGGGCGCCTGACCCACTAGGGAACTGGGGCCGGCGGTCCCGCTGACACAGCGCTGCCAGGGGCTCCCCCAGAGCGGCCCTCCCTATTCACCCAGATTGGGGCCTCACCGCTCCCACAGCCCAGGCCCCCTTGGGAGCCTCTCACCAACCTGGCATCTCCCTTCCATGTCCCACGTCCCCCAGCAACACCAGCCCCAGAAAGCTCTTTCTCATTCCCAGATCTGGCTGTGCCCCTCCCCCCCCCACTCAAAACCCTTCCATGGCTCCCCATGGCCCCCAGGACAAAGCCCACATTCAACTGTTTGTCCAGCATCTCTAGCCTCTGTCAGTGCCGAGCCCCCTGCCTGGGCACCCCTGCCCTGCTCCTCTGCTGGCCAGCCTTTGTACCAGCCCCAGCCCCTTCCTACCCAGGCAGGGGGCTGGGGGCCCCCTCCCCAAGGTTCCTCCACACCAGCTGGGGCCCACTGGCCAAGAGGGGGCCATGAGAAGCATGTAGAACCAGAGTATGCCCTGGCCTGCCTCGGTTTCCTTCCTCTTCCAGGACGTCTGCTGGGGAGAGGGACCCCCATGTAGAGGTTGATAATGCAGAGGTGAGGCAGGGGGCTGGGGGCCTGGAGAAGAGTTAAGCAGACAAGGCCTCCTACTGGTCACTATGTATTACCTTCGGTTTCTGAAGCAGTTAGGACATTCCCAGCCTCCCCCTGGGGTGGGATATGGGGTGGGGGCAGGAGAGGAAATGCAAGGCTCCAGAGCACTGGGGAGTGGGAGTGTCCATGCTGGGACTGACAGAGGGTGGCCACGGGGTACCCAAAACCCAAAGAAGGGAGTCCTGGAGTTTCCCCAGCTTGCTGGGGTACCCTGACCAAGCGATTCCTGTCTGGATCCCGGCTGGAGCTTTGCAAGGCAGAACGCTTAGTATTTGGGGTTTGCAAGGGTATGTGGGGCAGTCTCTTTGCCTTAGGGTGCCCTTTCTAGATAAAACTGGTCCCTGAAGGAACGCTCCCTGGGAGGTGTGTGAGGCCAGAAGACGAGAGGGAGGTTCAGAGTGGGTAAAGCAGAGCCAGGTGTGAGCCCTGGCCTCCTGGTCCCAGCCCAGCACTCACTGCCGAGGCCCGGGCAGGGAGGGAGGGCAACGGCCTCCCCGTGGCCCCTGCGAGCCAGCAGCAACCAGATCTGCCCAGGAGGGTCCCCAGCTGATTCTGGTCTTAGCTGAGGATGAAAGGGACGCAGCCACCTCTCCAGCTCCTCCTCAATCCCTGCCCACGCCCTGCTGCAGGAAACCCGCCCCCAGCTACTGGAGGGACCACATGTGGCCCCGGGTCCCACAAATGCCCATGCTCTGTGGCTCTGGCAATCTGGAGATGCTGGGGAGCCCCGGGCTGCTCTCTCTGCACATCTGGGCCCTGGAGGGCCTGCAGTGCCTGGCACTGCCCTCGGGCTGTTTGACATCCTATAACCCCCTCCCCAAGACATACTGGGGAGCGGGGGCTCCAGGGTCCAGCCCCCACCTGCCAACACACTCCCAGCCAGCATGCGGCACAGACTCAGACCCCAACCCTGCTTGGGAAGCTGAGAGCCACGAGTCTTAGTTCTGGACCCATCGGGGCTCTGCCCTCCACTGCTGCTCAGCCTCAGGCAACTCGCTCCTCCTCTCTGAGCCTCCCGGTCTGGTCCCCGGCCCTTCCCCCTCTCCCGGCCCTGGTGCACCCTCGGGCCCGCAGTTATGCCGACTCCGCCTCCGCGGCTCCCCTCTCCACATCTCAGACTGCAGCCTGGGGTGGGGGTGCATGGGCTCTGCTGGGAGGCCCCACCCCCGGCCATGGGCTGCCTCCGTTTCCCCAGCTGCCGCTGGAGTCCTAGAGTCCACGGCCACCCTCTGTCTCCCTTTTTCGTGCTCCCTCTGGCCAGCAGCATGGAAGGGGACAAAGGCTGGGGGTCGCAAGCTTGGGCTGACGTGCTGTGTGATCCTGGGCAAATCCCCTCGCCTCTGCGGGCCTCAGTCTTCCCATCTGTACAAATGGGCCCGGGGTGGTAACAGCCCCGGCCTCGCAGCAGCTCTGTCGTGAGTGTCTCCCGCTGGGAAGCGGCAAGCGGGGTTGGGGGCCGTACCACGTCCCCGGGCGCGGGCTCGAGGCCCTGGAAGGGTACGGGAAGCTGGCCCCCCTGCCACGCACGGTGGCCACCGTGCAGGGGTGCAGCTGGAGGGATAGCATGGGACCAGCAGGCCGGCCTCTCCCTGTGCACCCAGGCGGGGCCCTTTGCCCTGCCCCTCCCTGCCCCCCACCAGCTGGCCTCTCGGCCCCTACCTGTGCCTGATAAATGCCCGCTGGATCCCTTGGTCCTAATCCCACAAAGGAACGGTTTGCAGGGGACGTGCCGGGCGTAGAGTAGGCTGCGGGGAGGAGAGAGACCGAGAGCCCGTTAGCGAAGGGGGCTGTGCGGGAGCACCCAGAGAGGGTGGCCGCTGCCCAGGGTCACACAGCCGGGCCTTCGCACCCAGCACCCGGCGCCTCCAAGCTTGCTGCCCTCCCCAGCCGATCCGGGCACCCCGGGAAGCCCACGGTGTCGGGCCCTGGGGTCACACAGGCGGGGCACCTGCTGCGATGGAAGGCACAAGATGAAAGATTCATCATCAGAAACCGCCCGTGAATTATTCAGGGTGCTTCGCTGCCTACTCCAGCCGCTCCCGTGGCCTGCATCCCGCGCGTGGCGCCATGAATTATGGAGGGCGCTTTATTTATTAATCTTCCTCTTGGAGACTGTGCAGGGAAGGCCGGGTGTTTGCAGACACACGCATGCACGCACACATTTATATTTACGTTTACATTTAGAGTTAGATTTTCATCCCAATTACGTTTTGTTGGCAAGTAAGTAATTCGCAGCCCAGGGCTGCCAGGGAGCTTGGGGGCCTCAGCCAGGCCGCCCCCGGGGTGGCGGGAGGGTCCCTGCGTCCCTGCGTGGGATCGGCCAGGCTGGGGTAAGTGGGGGGCGTGGGGGTCGGGGGCCCTGGCGGGAGGAGGGGGGCAGACTGCACAGGCCGTTAAAACCGGGTGCAGGAGGAGAGGGAATTCCCGGGCCCATGGACCTGCAGAGGCCTCCATCTAGCAAACGTGAGGACTACTCCCATTTTACAGACGAGAGAGCGAGTGGAGCAGGGGGTACCCTGCCCAGCGTATTTACTATCTACTCTCTACTCCGTGCCTGGCCTGGAGCTTAATGTTCTCCCTGATCTAGCTCCTCCCCTCGCTCCCCACCACCCTAGACTGGGCGCTCTGTGACCGTCCCATTTTATGGCTGAGAAAACGGGCAGCTCAGAGAGCAAGGGCATTTCCCACGGGGAGTGAGCCGCGGAGACAGGATTCAAACCCAGCGCCCCGCACTGCCTCTGGCATTCAGAGAAAGCCCGTCTGCTCATACGGCTGCCCCAGGTCCGGGCCGGCCCTGGACGGCAGGGGTGGGGGCAGAGCTGCAGGGAAGGGGGCGAGCTGCTGGCCCCCCTGCTCAGGTGTGGTGACACAGATGCTCAGAGTGTGAGGGGCAGACTGAGAGGTCTGGGGTCTCTGAGATCATCTGCTCAGGGCAGTGACTGAGACGGCCTCGGGGGACGCCCAGAGGCCGGCGGCCCAGAGTGAGGCGGCCTGGAGGAGGGTGGATGGCCCACCCAAGCCCGCACTGGGGTCCAGGGAGGGGCTGGGTGCAGAGCCACTGCCGATGGGGGTGGACCCCAGGACTGGGGGAAGTGTGAGGGGCCAGCGAGTGGTCATCTGGAACCACATCCAGAGGGTGGAAAGTTCTAGAAGGTGAGGCAATCAACTCAAGGCCCTCTAGGATCAGGTGGGCAGGTGCGGACTGTCTCATCTAAAGGTGTGGCCCAGCCTGGGTCACCAGTAGGAACGGGGCCCACTGTGGCTGCTTTTTTTTTTTTTTACCAAGAGCCCGGAACTCTGACATTTTCACGTAAACTGTCCTGACTCTAAGACAACAAGAAATTATCATTTTCCACCAACAAAAGGCACCTGGGGGATGCGTCTGCCCCTGGGGCCACCGGTTTGAGATCTTCACCTACCGCCTCCTGCTCATTGCACGGAGGAGGGCTGAGAGGCCAGGAGCGGTCACGCAGGGACCCCAGACGCCCCCCTGGCCCTCTCCGGCCGCTCCCTAAGGCTGCCTTGGCCCCACGTGGGCCCAACCACATGGCCCCCCGGGCCTCTACCTGGAGACCCACCAAACTCACCGGGACCCGGCAGGCCAGGCCCGAGCCCCTGACCCCAGCAGTCGGGGAGGGGGGGGAGGGGGCCCCTCAGGGACGCCCGCCCTGCCACGGCACCGCTTCCCGAGTGCTTACAGGGCGAGGTCGGCGACGTGCTTCCTCCCTCGGAGGTGGGTTTGGTGGCGGGGGGGAGCGCCAGCCGCGGCAGCCCGGGGGGCGGGGGTGCCAGCATCTGAGCAGAAAGGCAGTGACTGGACATTTTGAGCTGACCACTTCCATTTAACTGGGAGGAACAGAGAGACAGGTGGTTAAGGCGGCGGGCGCCCCCTCTGCCTCGGGCGGCCGGCGGCGGCCCTGCCGGGGGAGGGCCGGGCTTGGCGTGACCAGGCGAGTTTGGTGGGTGCCGCTGCTGCCCCCTCGCCTGACCCCGCAGGCCTCCAGAAGCGTCCCGGGACCCTGCGTCTCCTCCTCAAGCCACTCTTTACCCGTCTGCTCCTTCCACGAGACGCCACCTCACCCTGAACAACATCCGAACCCACGGGGGCTGTACGCTCCCCTTGTCCACTACAAGGACGAGTTCGTCCACCACCTCGCCCGCAGCTCCAAAATGCAAAAGGCTCTGAACACGGAAAGCTTCTGTGGAGGTTTGGCAAAGGTGGGCTTGTGCTGAGGCCCCAGGACCACGTGTGAATCTGGGTAAACTGTGTGCTGTCAACTCCAACACCCGTAAGAGCCTTCACTCTGACCTGGCCCGGCTCCGGGCACTTCAGAAGAGGGAACGCGGCCCTGCCATCCACGAAACCATTTCAAACAGAGGCTGCCTGGCGGAGGGCTGCCCGGGACAGCCGTGTGATGTGCCAGGCCCCCCGGGGAGGTCCCCTGGAGCCATGTGTGGGCAGACGGCCCTGTGGGGCAGAGGGGAGGCCCAAGCCCCCCAAACTCACCGGTCCAGGCTGCTGGCTGGCTGGGTCACAGGCCAGCGACACGAGATCTTTGAGCGGGTCCTGGGGGTTGAGGTGAGGTGGGTAGCGGATGGCTGTGTGCGGGAAGTAGGTGGAGGCCGTCTGGGGCAGGATGGAGGTCGTGGGGAAGTGTAGGGCTGAGGATGGGTGAGGGCTCCGGGCGATCCCTGTGGAGACCAGGAGGGGTAGTCAGCGGAGGCTCTGGCTGGGGGCACGGTCTCCCAGTGACTGGGTCTGTGGGTGCAGGTCCCAGTGACAGAGCAAAACCCAGCCCTTTACACGCCCAAGTTCGAGGACGTCTACCATAAGCCCACGGGTGGTGGTATCACCTCCCCCCCTTTTTTTTTTTTTTAAGTAGGCTCTACACCCAGCATGGAGCCGAATGGAGGGCTTGAACTCACGACCCTGAGATCAAGACCTGAGCTGAGATCAAGAGTTGGATGCTGAACCGAAGGAGTCCCCCAGGTGCCCCGGTTTCATCTGGTTTTGAAACAGGATGACATGATGGCTCTCTGAGGTTATGTCCCCCGCCCCAGACCACACAGCAAGCAGGTGGCAGACCCAGGGGAAGGTCTGGCCCCACAGCCCAGAGCCCAACCCAAGGCTCGGCTAGCTCTTTCTGTAGACGGTTCACTGGTTTCTAGCACATTCTCTGTGCAACCACCATGACGATTTCTTTTAGGACATTGCCATCATCCCGAAAAGCAGCCCCGCCCCCATCAGCCGTTACCCTCCCACCCCCTCCCCGTCCGGCCCCCACGAGCCCCCTTCCCGTCCGCGGATGAGCCTGTTCCGGACGTGTCACCCACGTGGACTCACACCCCGTGTGGCTTCTGTGTCTGGTTCCCTCCCTGAGCATCGTGGGCTTGGGGTCCGTCCCGTGTGGGCACCTCGCTCCCGTTCACAGGTGAGTAATGTGCCCGCGTAGTATTTGCTTTTTTTTTTTTTTCTAAACAATCCAATGACTTTTTGTATATTCGCGCCGTCATTCTAGAACATTTCCACCACCCCCAAAGGCAGCCCTGCTTCTATCATGGCTCAGTCCCCCCGTCCTCTCTCCAGCTCCTGGCCAAACAGTACGTACTTCTGGCTTCTCAGGCCCTAGGTTCTCCTGTAGCTACTGGACCTGCCCACTGCAGCCCGAGAGCCGCCACAGACAACGTGTCAACGGGTGGACGAGGCCACGCAGCCGTGGAACCTTATTTACAGCGGCAGCCGTGGCCTGGTCTGCTGCCTCGTGGTCTAAACCACGGCACCATGCTGGTTTTTACCCGCCTCCCTGTATGTGTGTCTGCCCCGTGCAGAGCTAAAGTGTTATCATCATAACAACAGGCTCCCCGGAGATGTTCAAGCCCTTGATTTAGCTCGTTCGGTCCTAAACACAGTCCCGGGGTGGGGTGGGGAATGTTTATGAGCCCCAACTGCCAGGTGAGCAAACACAGAACCAGGGGCACTGTGCCCAGCTCAGCGCACACCCACTGGCTGCTTGAGTGGGTCTCCCTCCTGTTCACGTGGCACCCCTGTATCACCCGGGTGGCCTTGCGTGTGTCCACCCCCTTTGGGGACCTCCCAACCCTGCGGGGGCTGAGTGTGAGATAAGGCGAGCAGGTTGAGGGACAAGCCCAGACTGTACCTCCTTCCTGTACAGAAGGGGACACCGAGGCCCAAGAGACAGAGTCAGGGCCAGGCGCTCTGTACCACGACACCTCCAGGTTTTCTCGCCTGGCCGGGAGGCCACGGTGACAGGACTCATGGTCAGATGGCCTGTGGGACGTCCCTGGCCGAGGGGGGCCTGGTCAGAGGGCCCAGCTGCCCTCCCTGCCCGGGGCCCCCGTGCTCACCGCTGTGCACGGCAATGACAGGCCGGTGGTGCTGTGTGAAGCTGGAGAGGCGAGGTGAGTCCTGGGGAGACGGGCTGTGGAACGGAGACTTGTCCATCTCGGTCTTCTTCACCGGGGACGAGATGCCTGCGTGGGAGGAGCCAGAGGGTCACAGGGCTGCAGGCATCAGATCCTGGCCCTTCCTTCTTCCAGCACCCCGGGGCCGAGGGCCTGGGAGCCCACTGTCCGCGGTGGGGCTGCACACTGGGGCTCCGAGCACAGAGAATTGGGGCTCTGAGCACAGAGAGGGGCTGCACGGGGTCATGTGGCCCACGGAACGAGGAGCCTGGTGCCCACAGAGGCCCCTGGACGTCACAGCCTGGCCCCCGCCTTCTCTCCTTCCAGACACAGGTCCGCTCGGGGCTGCCTTAGGCCCCGGGGGCCGCCAGGCTCTGGAGAGAAGGCCGCAGGGTCCCTTCAAAAGCCCCATCAGGCAGAGGTGAGCTGGCAGGACACAGACAAGGCCCTGAGTGTCTCTGCGCGTGCAGACCTCATCCTCACCGGGGTGAGGAACAGAATCTTCCCTGTGGGGCCATCGTGAGGATAAAGGGAGACAGAAGACTACAGCTGCTAGACCAGGGCCCGGCACCTGCCTGACCTGCGGCAATCCCGAGCAGAGGGGCCTCACCACCTCCCCAGCTGCCTGGGGCACCCCTGGCCCTCCGGTACCCTGACAGCCTCCAGCTCAGCCCCCGGCACCTCCCTCCGTGAATGACGTGTAAATCGGGCCCACGGAGACTCCGCAGAGACCGTGGCACAAGTGTCCCCATTGTCCCGACGGGGGCAGACCACGCCTCTGCTGGGCACAAGGGGGCCCTTCAGAGATAGGCGAGCCCCCTGCACCCTCCATCTGGCACCCCCACCCCTGCCGTCCCCCAGATGTGCGGGAAGAGAGTGACAAGTGCAGAGTCCCGGGTCCGGCTCCACCCCTGCGACCAGAATCTCAGGAATGTGGGGCCTGCAGATGGATATGCTTAGAAATTATTTTAAAAATATAATTTAGAGTGACACACACCTACTGAGACTCAGAGTGGATTCAGACATGGTGAGGGGTGTGCCTTCCCTCCCATCCAGCACCGCTGACGTCAGGGCAGGTCATTCCCCTGGGGGGGGGCATCCTGCACGCTGTAGGCCGAGCAGCATCCTTGCCATGCCCCACCCCCATGCCAGGAGCCCCCCCGGGCCACAACCACAGAGGTCCCTGGGCAGAGTCGCCCTGGCGAGAGCCGCTCCCTCCTGAGGCTTCCTGTCATGGTTTCTGGGGTCTCCTGTCGCGCGTGCCCCGTGACGGGGGGGCGTGTTCCCTCAGCCACACCGCTGGGTCCTGCTTCCCGTGGTCCCTCTGCTGGCCTCGGTGAACCAGATCTGGGAACCAGCCCCCCATGGCCATTAGGGCAGTCAGCTGGTTCTGCTGTTACAACCCTGGTCGCCAGCCCTGAACACACGCGGTGTGAGTGAGTGAGTCCTGGGAGCTGGGTCAGCGGGTCCTGGCAGCCAAGCTTTCCCAGGGAACAGGAGGGCCTGATGGGACAGAGGTGGTCAGCAGGGAGGCAGCCGGCCCTGGGGGCTGTGTGTGTGTGTGTTTGTGTGTGTGTGCATGCGCGAGTGCAGGATCCCTGCTGCCATGGGGCTGTGGTGGGAACGAGGGAACGAGGTTAGGGCCAGGAGACGCTCACTTAGGAGGATTTCCTAGAACAGCCTGTCCTGGATGGCAATAGCCTGGTTGGACCCTGCCCCCCAGCGCATCTCTACAGGCCCTTCTAGAGCTTCCTGAGATGGGGCCTGGGGGAACCAGGGCAGGCGGGAGGGAGGGGGGAGCCTGACCCCAGGCCCTGCAAGAAAGAATAGCCCTCCGTGCTGCTGGGCAGGCCCCCGGAGGCCCTGAGTGTGAATTCCCACATCCGGGTATCCCTCAGTGGTTCAGCAGACTTGCCTGCAATGCCCCTGAGTAGCTGCCGTCCGGTTAGGACGCTGCTGGTATGGCCTCCGCCCCTGGGTCCGAGCAGGCATCTTGCTGCTCAACACGTCTACCTGTATTCCCATCCGGGCGCCCGGTCTGTGTCCCATCTGAGAAGGGCCACCTTTACTGAGCACACAAGCCTGCAGCCCCCCCTTCGCGTCCCCCGCCTCCCCGCTCCGTCTGGCACCTGTCTAAGCACATCCTCCACCAAGTGGACCCACCTGCATGTGCATCCACTTGCTCAACACACAAGCCCGTCCCAGCTCCACTGTCTGGGGCTCCCTGGCCCCAGCGGGCGCACGCGCGGGCTGGCCCCCTGCGGTGTGTGCAGGCGGAGTGATGGGTGGGGGCGTGCCGCTCTGCCAAGACCAGCCATCATCTGGTGAGCCTGCATGATGCAGGGCACGTGGGGCCCAGTGGCTCTCCGCGGGGGCGTGCGGGGCACTGCGGGGGTGTACTGCATCCCTGGCCCCACCACCTCGGTGCTGGGAGCCCCTCCCCAGAGCGGTGACAACCTGAATGTCCTGACTGGAGTCCCCTGGGGGCGGAGCGGCCCGGGTGAGGGCCCTCTGCAAGATCGTGGGCAGGCACGCAGCTGCCCTGCGCAGGGCTTACAGGAGTCTCCCCCACATGTGGACACTGGCGCCTGATGGGAGGTCACTGGCTGGAGGCCACGGAGCAGAGAACTGGTGGGGCTGACTCTTACCACCGCACCTCCACCGGCCACGCTCTGCACCCCTCCTGCCCGCCCCCGAGTTCCACAGAGGTGGACAAAGCCCCCCCGACACGTGACAGAGAGAAGGGAGCCGCCTGCTTCACCCTGGACCAAAACTGCATGTGGGGGGGCCTACACCCCCTGCTGGAGGGCCCCAGGAGCAGCAAGAACCAAGCAGTCTGGCAGCCGAGCAGAGGGTGCCCCTTTCTGGCCCCCATGGGTGGGTAACCAGGGAAGGCCTCGGGAGGGGGTGGCCAGGAGGAGAAAAGGCACTCCTACCTGGGCATAGAAAGGGCAAAGGCCTGAGAGGTGTGGATGTGGGAATGCTGCCTGGGTGGGGCTGACACGACCCCCCCCAGGTAAGAGATGCTGGGGTTGGGGGGCTGTTAGCTGAGCAATGCCCTTGTGGCCAGAGCAGAGGAAGGGAAGAGTGCTCTAATCAGCTTAGCCCCCTTAATGAGCAGCTAATTGGGGGCCGTCTAGACAGGAAGCTGGAGGAAGCCAGGAGGAGGAGAAAGTGGGGGAGGGGGGAGGAGATGGGAGGGGGAGGAGAGGGAGGAGGGGCAAAGGCAGAGGAGGGAGGAGAGAAAGGAGGAGAAGGGGAGAGGGAGGGGCAGAAGGGGGAGGGGAGGAGGAGGAAGAGGAAGAGGAGGGGGGAGGAGATGAATCCATCTTCCCACTAGGCTGGGAGCTCCTGCGGGGCCCAGACAGGCCACACAGTGGGGGTCACAGCGGGGATGGGGGGTGGGGGTTATACCGAGGGTCCCGCAGGAGGGAGCGAGTTTGCCATCACCCAAGGCAACCAACAGAGGCTGGAGGGGACAGATCCCCTCTGACATTCCCCTGCGACCCTCGATTCCCCAGCACACAACAGGAGCGGGTGTGGGTTCCTCCCCCTCCCCCACGGCCACCACTTCATGCTCAAGGCAGGAAGTTCAGACCCAGCTCCAGTCCAGTGACTCTCGAGAACATTTCCTTCCTTTTAATTTTTTTTTTTCCTTTTTGAGCTTCCTGCATTGAAAGCTACGTTTTTTACGTCCATCCCTTCTCTTTTTCTAATCCATAGACTTGAGGCTATAATTTTTCCTCTCAGGGCTGCTGTGCCTACATCACAGAGGCTGTCCTCCACCTCTAGGTAGTACATAGCTTATCTGTAGTCTCGTCAATCATGGAGCCAATGAGGAGTGCTTTCGGCTTCCCAACCAGTAAATGACAGGGCAGAAGTTAACGGTCTCCCAACATCTGCTCTACCCTTCTTCCTTAGTAGCAGAACCCTTAAATTTGAGACGGGCACATACTTGCCGAAAATAAGACGACATTTCCCAGAGTCCCTCGGGGCAGAGTGTGGCCACAAGACCAAGTCAGGGGCATAGAGATAAGCAGAAGAGGTAAGTGCATCTTCTGAGAATTATTCTTAAAGGGCGAGGACATGCTCATACTTGACCCTTCTTTCCTCCTGGCTGGAAAGTAGACATGATGGCTGAAGCTCCAGCAGTTGTCTTGGACCGCGAGGTGGGAAAGAAAACCATATTCACTGGAGCATAAGGCAGGAGCCTAAGTCCTGCACAACATACATGTCCAGGGTTGCTGATGGCTGAACATTTACTTTCGGGAGAAATGTCCTGTCCTTTTGGGTTTTCTGTTTCTCACAATCAAACTTAAAGCTTATTAAATACAGGATTTTTATAGAGGCAAGACTGACAGAAACGGGGAATGCACAGAGACACTGTGACCCATAAATTAGAGTCTATAATAAATAGATCCTCCCAAAGTTAGGTACCGGCTCCGAAAGCCAACATAGTAGAAGAGGGAGGACCCTTGGGCTCGAATGTACAACCAGATGAGTTAGAGACTGACTCATAGAGATGGGAATTGTATAAAGACACAAACAATGAACTGTGTCCTGGGCACTTATCATGTGCCAGAGAGTTGCTTTAGGCACGTCCTACCATTTCCTCCTTCCAACTCCAGGAGAGAACAGTTAGCTCATCAATCCCATTTGGGACATAAGGAAACTGAGGCTCAGAGAAGTCAAGTCACCTGCCCAAAGTTACACAGCTCATACAGCGAGCCAGTGGCTGAGCTGGATTTCAAACCCCAGTCTCTCTTCCATCTAAACCTGCTCTTAACTGTAATGTTATACTGCTTTCCAGGAATCCTGGAGGTATGACACTCTGTATAGACAGAGTTTTATAGGAAAGCTGGCCCTTGGGGGATGGGGAGGAGGGACAAAGGGGGAGGACACAAGCGAACCACTCCTAAGATTTATTGGGGGGGTATTATGTGCCAGGTCTGTTTTAGGGACACCAAATGCATTAACACACTTAATCCCCAAAACAACCTCAGATGGGTAGTGCATGTATTAACAACCCCATTTTACAGACGAGGAAACTGAGGCTCAGAGAAGTGGGTTCACCAGAGGCTGTATGGGCCGGTGCACCCGAGTCCAGGTTGGCAACCCCTGGCTAATCGTGGGGTGAACCCCTGATAAGGGGTAAGGGTCTGGACAGTGTGATGCTTCTGAAATCCGGGGCAGAGATCCCGCTGAAGATCTAAGCGTCACCAGGGACGCCGTGCCCAGGGTAAGGCAGGCGCGTAGGCCGCCCTGAACACCAGTTCGCGAGCATCCCCGAGGCCGGCCGCTGCAGAGCAGAACCTCGGATTCCTCGGAGGGGAATCGCGGTGGAGACGGGGACCCCAAGGGGGGGATCTTTGGAGGAGGCCCTTGGGGAGCCAGCGCTGCACAGAAGGGCGCCGATGGAAACGGTGCCCCTGCAGGACAGGAGCCCGATCTGGGGAGGGCCAATGAAGACAGAAGCACGAGGACACGATCTCCCCGGAAAGGACACCGAGGGAAAAGCGACGGGGCTCGGAGAGAGCTGGACTCACACGCGCGAAGCCCCGCGGGGATGAGAATCCCCTAAGAACACGAGGATCCAGGGAGGGGGGGGGCCTCTAGATAAGGGTCTGAGGACGACCCCGGGAAGAAGCGCCCTGCTGATCAGAAGCGCTGCCGAGTCCATTCGGGAACGCCGCGGAGATGAACCCCACGGGGATGAGGCCTTACCGAGCAGAGGGCAGGAAAGTCGCACGAGGGGCAGTCTCCGCTCACCGTGGCCTCAGCGGAACCAAAAACCTCGGGAACGAGAGCCCGGACTTCCAGCGACGAACATCCCCCGCGACTACAATTCCCAGGAGGCTCCGCGGCTCCAGCCCCGCCCCCGAGGTTCCCGCACCCTGGGGGCCCGCGCAGTGCCTGCCGGGACATGTAGTCCCAGACGCGGTAACCCCACCCCGACCCGGAGGCCGGCTCCGCCCCCACCGCAGGCCCACCTCCTTCCATGTCTTCAGTCCAGTTGCGGCTGCTACTCGTGGGAGAGCTGGGCGAGGTGTAGTAATCGCCGCCGGGGCTCGTGTCCACGTCTTCCTCCATCGAGCCCGATTTGTGCCGCTTGCTCCTAAAGAGTGAGGGAAGGAGAGCGCAGGCCGGTTACCACGGAGACTCGAGGGTGTGGGCAGGCTGAGCTAACTTCCGGTCCCTAGCGGGCAGGGCGAGCAGGGTGCTATCGCGAGACGCGGCGGGAGCCGCGGGCTGTCGGCGGGTGGCGTGAACGCCTGTCTCAACCTGCTCGTTGCTCCGATGGGACGCGTGGGGCCGAGGCGCGAGGGGCTCAGCCGAGGGCAGGCGGCAGCTAGCGGGCTGTGCACTAAAACCCCGTGGACCTGGCTAATCACGGGGCCTCCCGGAACTCTCAGAACACCCGGGTAGGACTACGGTCCCATTTTACAGATGGGGAAACCCAGGCAAGCACGGTGTGACCAGCTCAAGGTTACACAGCGTATCGCAGCAAGAACCAGTGGCCACCTACTCGTGCACTCTCCAGGGCTGGGCTCACAGGACTCAAGGCTGTGGGAACTCTTACTGGGGTGCCAGGGCTGGGGAGAGCAGCACTAGGGGCTGGGTTTTGAAGGATCAGTAGGAGTTTACCAGGTGGACCTTGAAAGCAGGCATTGCAGGGAGAGGAATGAACCACTGGGGTCAGATGGACGTAGGGGAGGGGTCGTTAAATGCCCCGAGGCGGGGACCAGGGCACGTACCCGCTGGAGGAAGTGCTGGGTAGCGTTCTTCTCATGCCTGTGCTGGCTGGATTCAGGTCGTATGCCAGGTGTCCCTGCAGCTCCCCCAGGGAGAAGTTGGGTCCTGTTCCAGTCACCACGGGGGCTGCGGAGGGCAAGAGCGAGCAGAGTGAGAGAGGGCGCAAGGTCCAGGGGCGCAGTGCCCTGGAGGGTGCGGAGAGCCATCTGGGGGCTGGCCAGTCCGAAAGGGAACCCCTTCCCTGTTTGGGCCTGGTTCCTAATTTGGCTGAAACTGTCCTTGTTCTATGGATCAGAAGACCAAAGCCGGCAAGAAAGCTGGTTCACACTGTGAGGCAGAGCTGGAGGCCAAGCTTGCAAGTGCTCCCTGAAGCCAGGCTCTGCTGATGTGGACAGGGAGGATGACGGTCAGGGGGACGGTCAGGGTGAACTCCCTGGGGTGGAATTCAGTGGGGAGTGTCAGGGGAGTGGGTCCCCAGCAGGTCCATTAGCAAGGTAAGGGAACAGGAGGCAAGAGGAGGGGGGTGGGGCCCTTTGGGGTCTCCTCCTGGAGGGGTCGGGAGGCCCCAGGAAAGGACACAGGGGCAGAAGGTTTTCCAGCACCCTCCATCCTCCATGTGCAGTCTGTTTCCTGGGGAGGAGCATGTTGCCCTGACCTTGGGTTCTAGGAAGGGCCTGGATGCCGCCCTTCCTGGGGACCTTGGCGTGGTGACAGAGGGGAGCAGGGCAGGGTGATGGGCTCCTCGCCTCTCCCTGAGACCCTTTCTCTCTCAGAGCCTCCCCTCCCAAAGCCCCTTCTCCCTCTCCAGTGCCCCTTCCCTGTGGGAGTCCCTCCCCTCACTGGATCCCAGCACAGGGTGGGCGGGGACACTCACTCCGGGACACTTGGATGAGCTCGGTGACACTGAACACACCGGAGGTGACGAAGCTCTCCTGGAAATCTGTGGTGTCTGGAACAGGGAGAAAATGGGGCTCACTGGGTCTGTTTCCTTCCTCGACACCCTGGGCTACCCACACTCCGGGGGCTGGAGTGGTCACCCTGTCCACCCCCTGCAGCCCTGTGGCAAGACGGAGGTAGAGGCCGGACCCGGGTTCAAATCTCGGCCCTGCTGCCCGGATCTGATCTTGGGCAAGTCACTTCCCATCCCTGAGCCTCCCTGCTCCCTAATCTCGGAAACGGAGGCCACGTACCCTGTCATCTGGGCGGCTGAGAGATATGAATCAACTGCCCAGGAGGGGCTGGCTTGCTTTCTGCGTCACTCCTTACACCATGCAATGCTGCAGCTTCTTATCCTTCCCCCTCCAGACTGGGAGCTCTGTGATGATGGGGTTCTGTGTGCCCAGGTCCCAGTGTCCCTAGTGCCCAGACCAGAGCCTGGCCAACAGCAGCGGCTCAGAACCACAGGCTGAATGGAGGGCCCCCCTGCAGCAGTTAAAATCCCCAGTGTCCCCCAGAACCACTCCTCCTAATGTCAGAGGAAGAGAGACCTTTCTCTCTGGTGTGGGGTGGCCGGGACCCATTTTATGGCTTTGGAAACAGGTTGGCTCCAAGACGGCGGGAGCCCTGGCTGACCTCAGACAGCTGAGAGCAGGCCTGCTGTGCCCCCAGAGGCCCACACGGGCAGGATTCACTTGCTCAACAAGCATTTACCAAGTGCCTCTAGTGTCCAGTTCTGAGCTGGGCGCTGCAGACACCGGGAATGAGGCAGACACAGCGGCTGCCCTCCTGGGACTCACTGTCCGGTGTGGGCAGTGGACATGTGATGTCAATAAGACACAAAACCCTGTACATGAATGCACGTAGGGGCGTGACTTACAACAGCCCAAACTAGAAACAACCCCTCAACAGATGAACGGATACACAAAACGTGGTCCATCCATGCACGGGGGTGTCCCGTGGCCGTGAGCAGGGGCCAGGCGCCCACACGCGCTGCCCCGGGGACGGACCCCGAGCCCATGACGCTCAGGGAGGGAACCAGACACAGAAGGCCACACGGGGTGTGAGTCCACGTGGGTGACACGTCCAGAACAGGCTCATCCACGGACGGGAAGGGGGCTCGTGGGGGCCATGGGCTGGGGGCAGGGATGGGGGTGATGGCTGATGGGGACGGGGTTTCCTTTTGGGGAGAGGGGATGTTCTGGAACTGGATAGAGGTGATGGGGTTGCACACTAACTGTACATTTGATGTTCTGTGAATTTAACCACAATAAAAAAATATTTAAGATCATGAAGTCAAATGCGCCACGTGTCAGGCAGTGGTAGGCAGGCAGGGTTAGGGGAGCCTGCTGGAAAGGTAACCTACTGCACGCAAACCCTGCTGTGGGTGACATTTTACCAAGACCTCCAGGTAGGGGTGGATAAGAGGAGTGGATGCATTAAAATTTGGAAAACGGCAAGAACAGCAAGTGTTGGTTGCTGTGACTGGGGTGATCTTAAACGTGGTGTTTTGCTGCCTCCCTGAGGGCCACAATATTCCCACTGGTGGCCCATGCAAAGGCCCTGGGGCTGGAGGCCAACAGGGCTGGAGTGAAAGGAGCCAGGGAGGGCTGTCCGAGCCGGGTCAGGACCAGCAGGTGGGCAGCGCTAGGCTTTTTGGGGTGGCGAGAGCAGTTCTTCTCCAGGCCCCCAGGGGGCAGCATGGGCCACAGGGAGCTGATCTTGGTGCCCAGTTTCCCCAGCTGTGGGAGATCCAAGCCCCCACCAGTCCAGAAACTCCAGCCTCCCTGGTTATGAGCTTTGTGAACACCATTTACTGTGCAATTATTATATGCCCAGCCCCATGCTGGGGGGCTCTGGGCCACAACATCCCTGGGAGGACAGGGTGATGGCCCCCCCAGTGTCCAGGGGAGGACAGGGTGATGGCCCCCCAGTGTCCAGGGGAAGTGGCCATGGCCATTTCCTGCCACCCAGATGGCCAGCTGGTGTCAGCACGCCCCTCCGCCTTCCCCCCCACCGGGGTTTCCTGTTTGTGCAGCACTCGCCCAGCTCCATCTCCAGGGGACTCCCTGGCGGGTGGGAGGAAGCGCTTTCCCCCCCGCCAGACACTGGAGCTCCCCATGGGACCAGGCCAAGCGCCGCTGCCCCCGCCTGCCTTGAACATCTGGCTTGGAGGCAGGCGCCTGGAGATCACAGGAGGCCAAGGAGGACTCAGGGTCACAGACAGCCAGTGGTGAGCAGCCTGAGGGCCTGTGAACCTCCTGAAACCATCCGGCCTCCCTGTGCTGGTCCTTCCTATGGGGATGTCCTCACCCACTTGCTTTTTCTTCCATTCTTCCTTCCTTCCTTTTCATCTCTCCTCCCTCCTCGCCCCTGCTATACCATCTCTCTAGTTTCTCTTTTTCTCTCTGCTTCATCTCCCCCTCTCTCCTTTTTTGCTTTCTGCAAATATTTATTGAACACTAATTATGTACCAGGTCCTATTCTAGGCACTGAGGACACAATGGTGATCAGGACAGACAAAAGCCTCTGCCCTCAAGGAGGTGACGTTGCATTAGGAGAGATAAACACATGTGCAGTCACTAAGCAACTAAGCAAATACATATGCAATCACTAACTTCCTCAGAAGGAAATAAAACAGAAGGTGGCCATTGAGAGTGGCTAAGGCTGCTTGAGATCAGAAGATCTCTCTGGGAGGGGAGCATGTGAGCTGAGACCTGGGAGATCCAAAGACAGAGAGAGAGAGCAGTTAGCTGTCCAAATAGAGAGCGAAGCACATGCAAAGGCCCTGAGGCAGGGACTGGGCCTGGACTGTTGGAGGAACAGCTAGGAACCCATGAGGCTGGAGCAGAGAGAGTGAGGGAGAGACAGGGTGGAGGGGAGGGCAGAGGGACAGATCCTGAAGGGCCTTGGGGGTCAGAGGAGGACTTTTACCCCAAGGGAGGTGGGAACCCTGGAGGGCTGTGAGCGGAGGAAGACAGGACCTGACTCAGGTGCTCACAGGCGCTCTCTGGCTACTTTAGGGAGGACAGACTGGGGATGGTGAGGGCAGAAGCCAGGGGACCAGGGTGGAGGTGACTGCTCTGGTCCAGGGGGGTGATTATGGGGGCAGACCAGGGCAGAAGCAGGGCCTCTGCAGCTTCTGAATTCTTTCTGTTCTCCGGGGCTCTGCTCCCAGCCCTGCCTGAGGCTGACTCTCTCGCTTCCCACCAACATAGGAGTGACTCGCCTTGCTCACCCATTGAATGTCCCATGGGATTGCAGGGCCCCATGGGGCCTCTCTTGTGGCGTGAGCACTTCAGTGGCCGGATGCTGGGAGCTAAGGGTTGTGGGTTCCAACACCAGCTTCCTGGGTGCCCCTGGGAAGGCCCCTTAACCTCTCTGAGCCTCGGCTTTCCCATCTACACAATGGAATAACAGCAGCACCTGTCCATGGCATGGCTGTGATGAATGAATCCATTAATCTCTGAGGTGCCCACGCAGGGCCACGCAGAGCACACAGGGTCCCCCCCTCCTCAGCATCCCCAGACTCACCCAGTGTGATGGGCTTGCTGTCCTCCTGGTCGGAGCCCATCCCTGCCCGGGGACTGCCGCTCTGCTCCGCGTCTGCAGAGAGAGAAGGAGGAGGAGGTGGTGACATTGCAGGGAACCCCACCCCAGGGGGAGAGGAGACACCGTGCTGGGGCCAGGCTGGGCAGTGCCGTGGAGAAGTGGCCCCCAATGCGCCCAGGCCCCGGGGTCTCCGCTTGGCCCCTTCCCTTGGCTGCTGCCCCACAGGGTCATGGGCATCTGGCAGGACCTCTTCATGGCAGTACCTGTGTGCAGGGGCTGGCTCAGTCGCAGGCTGGAGATCTTCCCCTCCCTGAGTCTGTTTCCTCATTTATGAAATGAAGGTAGCTCACTTGCTAACTCGTGAGGGTAACTCATTCAACCTGCCTTAACCCTGGGAGGCAGGAGCCACCATTACGCCCATTTTACAGATGGGGAAACTGAGGGCCAAAGAGATGAGTCCTTGAGCCCTCAGGCCCCCTCTGCTCGGCCTCTGCCCTCGAAGTCCTGGGGGTCCAGCACTTGGTCTTGGGTTGCCACGCAGGGCGCCCAGGAGGGGGCGGAGGGGCGTCCCCCTGCAGCTTCTATATTGCCACCCACCCGCCTGGCCTGGGGGCTCCCTCCCACCCTGGCGCCCGCCTCTCCATCTTATCTAAAAATAATCAGGCTCCTTGGCAGACGGGCGAAGCAGACAGACGCTGAGCTCAGCATTATCAGCTCTGGCGGCCTGGATGGAGAGTAGCGCCAACCCCCCTCCCGCACCCCCCTCCATGTCCGATGCAGGGGTTGGGGGGGCCCATGGCCAAGCCCAGCCAGATGGAGCCCCTGGCCCTGAGTTGTCTCTCAGGTCAAAGACCAAGGTGGTGGGAATCACCATCAAAGGCCAAAGGAAGAGAATCAGCCCCTTCCACCTGCCACATCCCAAAGCCAGACATAATCGCTGTGTGACATCAGGCATGTTGCTGAACTGTTCTGAGCCTCAGTTCTCTCCTTCAAATGGGTGCAAGCACCACCAAGGGGTGGTAAAGAGATGATACCAAGAACTGGATACATGGGGATGTCCTTCACATTATTATTGTTGTTGGTGTTATGTTTAAATCCCGAAGATGACCGTCAATGTGGCGCTTTATTGTTCCCATTTGAGACGTTCCTAAAATCCTTAAGAGAGCCACACACCTGGCAGCGTTATTGGGTCCATCTCATAGACAAGGAAAACTGAGGCTGAAACAATGAAGAAGCGCCCACCCCACGGCACACTTGCGCTCCCCCCTCAGGAGGGTGATTTCCTGCTAGTTTGCACCAGCGTCCAGACATCCGCCACGTGGCTGTGCGTGACGCGTGTGGCTTCTGGGCTCAGATGCCTGGGTTCCCATCCCAGCTCCGGGAGCCTCGGTGGTGATGGGCCCTCGGCAACCGCGGGAGGCCGTGGAGGTAATGTGCTGATGCCTCCTAAAACAGCCACGAGCCCTCACCCTTTGCCCTGTGGCTTTGCACACACTGTGTGCTGAGCACCTCCTGGCCGCCAAGATCGAGGATGCCCTAAACAGCACCAGGACGAGGACCCGTGCCTCGGTTTCCCCACCCACGGCAAGAGCGGATGGGGGCAGCCCCAGTCGTGACCGACCGGGCCGGGCACGGCTGGGCAGCAGCTGAGGGGAGTGTGCCCGGCTCGGCCCCACGCCCTGTGGCTGCTCCCGGGCTGGGCAGCCAGCGGCCCCTTGGCGCTGGCCACTCCTGCTTGGATGACCACGCGGCTGGGCACGGGTGGCCCCTGCGTTGGGAAGAGCCCAGCCCGGGCAGCCGGCCGTCGGGCCGCAGGCCTCGGGCACAGGACCCTCTTGCGGAACGGGCGCCCACACGGACTCAGCAGGCAGCAGCGCCTGGCCGGCCCGCGGGTGCTGCCCAGGAAGGGGGCGTGTCCCCCGGGCACCGCCTGCGTGCTGGTGCTCGGGAATCAGGGCGGCGGGGCTGTGGGCCTCACCTCTCCCTGTGCCTCAGTCTCCTCATCCGGGAAGTGGGCGCAACTAGAGCACCTCTCTCAGAGGTAGTTCTGAACCGAAAAGCTGACAACGGAGGCAACACGCTGCCCCACAGGGTGGGGGGCTCACCATCAGCACTTCACCAATCGGAGGGGGGCGCTTTATTACTATCAGTGCGATCTCCCTCGTTTCTGTCCCGGGTGCTGCTACTTTGCACCCATTGAGAGCGATGGCCCTGGGCTAAGGCTGGCTCCTGCTGGTAGCCCTTATCCCCTCGCTCATTCACTCTGTGACCTTGGCTGGTGGCCGTGCCACCTCTCTGAGCCTCAGCTTCCTCACAGTAAAACGGGGAAGATAGGAAAACCCACCCCCCGGCTTTGATAGGGCGCCGAAGCAGCTAATAATACGTGTAAAAGGGTTGGCACGTACCGACATTCAAAAAATGGTGGGCTTGGGGCGCCTGGGTGGCTCAGTCGGTTAAGCGACTGCCTTCGGCTCAGGTCATGATCCTGGAGTCCCGGGATCGAGTCCCGCATCGGGCTCCCTGCTCGGCGGGGAGTCTGCTTCTCCCTCTGGCCCTCCCCCCCTCATGCTCTCTCTCTCAAATAAATAAATAAAATCTTAAAAAAAAAATGGTAGGCTTGGGGAGTGGCTGAAAACGACATTGTGTTCTTAATTTCGGTCTCTAATTGTCCGTTGCTAGCACGGAGAACGGCGGCTGGGTTTTGTGTGTCAATCTTGTATTCTGCAACCCCACTGAACTCACTCAGTAGTTCTAGGAGGTATTTACGTTTATATAGATTCCTTGGAATTTTCTTAGCAGGCCATCATGTACTTTGCAAATAGGGGCAGCTTTATTTTTTCTTTCTCATCTGTATGCCTCTGATTTCCTTTTCTTGCCTTATTGCTCTGGCGAGGACCTCCAGCACAATACTGAACACAAGGGCTGAGAGCAAGTGTCCCTTCTTGCTTCTGATCTTGGGGGGAACTCACTCAGTCTCTCACCACTGAGTGCGAAGGTAGCCGTGGCTCTCTGCTGACCCCCTTCATTGGGCCGAAGCTTTTTTTTAATATAGTCCCTTTTTTTCTTCTACAGTACCCAAGCTTTTTTTTTAATTAAATAAGTGTAGTTTCTAAAAAAATGATGCTGTAATTATATGCCATCTCATTAAATTTTTTTAAATTTAGTTTTTAAATTGTGCTTAAATATACATAGCATAAATTTTACCATTTAACCGTTTCTAAGTGCACAGCTCAGCGGCATGAAGTACACTCACACTGTCCTGAGACCACCCCCACTCTCTGTCTCCAGAACGTTCCATCTCCCCACACGGAGACTCTGTCCCCATGAAGCACGGACTCCCCACCCCCTGCCCCAGTCCCGGCTCCCACCCTCTCCTCTCTGTCTCTGTGGACGGGACCCCCCCGGGGACCTCCTGGGAGTGGGGTCCTGCGGGATGTGTCCTTCCGGGTCTGGCCCCTCTCGCTGAGCCCAGTGTCCTCGGGGTCCCTCCACGTCGTGGCAGGTGTCAGGATGTCCTTCCTTTTAATTAGGCCATCTTAATTTTAATTACCTCTCACCTTTGGAGTATTTCTCATCCATCTGCTGACCATTTGCCTGTCACTTGGCTCCTGAAAACTCCCACCTTCTCGAGCTGTCCAGTATGGGAGCCACTAGGCACATGTGACTTGAAATTTACGTCCCCTAAACTGAAATTAAGTTAGAATCTCAGGACTTCTCAGTAGCCCACAAGACTGGTGGTGACTGAACTGGACGGTGCCGAATATCACCATCTGCATAGAAAGTTCCATTGGGCTGAGGGCCTGTGGATGTTTCTATGAAAACTCGGGAGTGAATGGACACAGGTAATCCCCTCCTCCTCCCATCTACTTAGACAGCCAGCCCTAAAGTGCACCTTCCTCTGGTCTGAACAGATGTACCCAGAGTGGATAATGCCTAAAGGACGACTAATGTCCGGTGCCCCACGATGCCCCACAATGCCCCAGGCCCCAGGCCATCAGCTTTCATTTGCAGAGTTTCACTGTGTGAAGAGCTTCACGCACCATCTGATTGAACCAACCCAACTGATGAGTTTGGTAAACTGAGGCCCACCTCAGAAAGTCTATTTCGCAAAGCTGATGTCAAGCCAAAGAAGTTGTGTGCCTAGCACAGAGTAACGTCACTGGGGTGACCTTGCCCCTCAGGACAATATCTGGGGACGTCTGTAGGTCGTCACGACTGGGGGTGCTCCTGGCACCGAGTGGGTGGGGTCACAGGTGCCGTTCAGCTCCCCCCCCCAACTGCCCGGGACGCCCCCACAGAGAACGACCCGGCCCAGCGTCTGCAGTGCCAAGTGGGGAGACCCTGGTCTGGACCCATCCATTTTCAGTGGGCGTGAAACCGGTTCTTGGGGGGGATGGAGGAGCTAAAGATTTTACTCTTTCTTGTATAAAACATCAAAATATGAATATAGATACAGCACATAAATATATACCTGTGATATTAAAACTTAATGGGGCAGAGGGATTAAAGAAAAAAATGTCTATAAAGGATCTGTTGGTGAGGCAATAATAAAAATGGGGGGGTACATTTTGTACCCTAGTGAATTTTTAAAGGACTGTAAAAGGAGAAAGGAGAGTATGTGACAGAAACCATATGAGACCTGCCAGGTCTTAAATATTGACCATCTGGGCCTTTACTGAAAGTCGGCTGACTTCCAGCTGTATGTCATCCGGCGAGTTCTTGACATCTCTGAGCATCCTTTTCTTCATCCATAAATTGGATGTGAACTGCACTACCCTTATTCCTTTCCTTTTGAAGGGAACTGATTGCTGAGCACCTCCTGGGGGACACAGCAGTGACCAAGATGGACAAAAGGCCTTGCCCTCATGGCACTCACGTTCTAATGGGGGAGTGACAGGCGATGACCAAGTAAGCAAATAAATGAGGAGGAGAACCTCAGGCTGTGCCAAGTGCAAGGGAGGCTAAACCACCGGGAGACGTGGGTGGCAGCTCCTGGAGGGTGCGGGGCTTAAGCTGGAGTTCCTGGGAGGGTTGATAAGGCCACTCCGTGTGAAATGGTCCATTCCAATAGTTAATACCTAGTGAGTCATTTCTTTGACTAGACTGGTCCGCAAGTTTCACCTCCACTGACTTATTTAATCTTCAAAACTCCCCCAGGAGGACAACATGGATGGAGCTGGAGAGTATAACACTCTCAGGGAAATAAGTCAGTCAGAGAAAGGCAAATATCATATGATCTCACTTATTCGTGGAATTGAAGAAATAAAATAAACAAGCGGGGGGGGAGGTGTGGAAAGAGAGACAAGGCAGAAAACAGACTCTTGACTGTAGAGCACAAACAGGTGGTCACCAGAGGGGAGGGGGCCGGGGGCGGGGGACACAGGTGAAGAGGATCACGGAGCACACTTATCAGGACAAGCACTGAGTCACGTCTGGGACCACTGAATCATTATATATTGTACCCCTGAAACCTGTCCAACACGGTATGTTAACTAGATTGGAATTAAAATTAAAAACTTATTTAAAAAGCTTACCCTGACTTAAAAAACAAACAAACAAACAAACAAACCAAAAACCTCCCCCAGCAGGGACATTCAATTCTCGTCCCCATCTGCCAGATAGGGAAACCGAGGCACAAGCTAGGCAGCCGCATATTCAGCCAACGGCGACGGGCCTGGAATCAGGCTTCCTGTTGATTCCTGTGCTGCTGACAGAGGTGGGGCCCAGCAAGATCCAGGATCCCTCTCTTGGTAGTTTGGGGTGATCTCCGGCGTCTGGACCCTGTTCTCTGACCAGTCAGCTAAAGCCCCCCCTGCTGGGGTCCCCTATTCCTCTGCCCCTGCCAAAGGCCCCTTGTGCCCTTAATTGTGGTGTTGGGGATGGCGAGGGGCAGCAGAAATCCTTCGTGCCTCCCTGCTCCGTCTCCGCCGACAAACACCCCATCTCAGCAGAGTCCCCCGACCCTACTGCACAAGCCAGTGATACCTGCCCTGCAGGGACGGCACCCCACGCGCCAGACGTCAGGCGATGCGTCTGACAATCTGCTCTGACACCCTGGAGCAGCCCTCGATGGAGTTACCCAGAGAGGGTAAGTAAGTTACCCAAGGCCACACAGCAAGGAAAGCTGACTGGTTTTATCTGCTCCTCTCTTAGAAACATATATAAGTGAACATCTTGTGGGATTTCAGACCACGTCCACTGCCAGCTTTAAAATGCTGTTTGCTTGCTTGTGAGTTTCCTCGGGACCTGGTCGACTCCCTCCGCCCCGCCCCCACGCCCTGAACACGCCGTTCCTGCAGTCCACCTCAGACCAGGCATTCCCACTTGGCACTCGGTGCTGCTCAGAAGGTATTCTCCACACGAGGAAAACACGGATGTGTCTCCTGGGTAAAAACTGAAGTAGGACGTGGAGGCCCGTGACCCGCGCTTGTGGTTCCAGATCTGACCAAGCACGGGCGTCACAGTCAAAAAGTGCGGGCCTCTCGGCATCTGGGAGCAGCTGTGGGCTTTCCAGAGCCTTTAAAACACACTGGGGGCTTGAGGAAGGGCCGGCAGCTCCCGTGCCTGTCTGATCTCGCCACGAACCCTGGCCCTGAGTCCCGGCCCTGGCACAGCCCGGCGCGTGACTTCGCACTGGTCACGTCTCCCCGCTCCGAGCCTCGGTTTCCCCAGCTGTAAAGTGAACATTCTCAAGTGCTGCCTTCCTTTACGGGTGTGAGGTTGAAATCTGAGGCACTCCAGAAGAGGAAGGGCCCATCACAGATAAGGGGATAAATACCATTTTGGTGACAGCGTTTTTCCAAACTCAGAGTTTAAATGAACTTAGTCCTTCCTCTGCCAACTGCCCTCCAGGGCTCCCCCTTCCCGCAGCCCCCCAGGCCCTGCAAGACCTGCCCTGTCCCGTCCCCGCCCTCCCCTCCTCCTTCTCTCCCCTGTTGCCCACTCCACTCCAGCCACACGGGCCTCTGGCTGTTCTTCCAATACACCAGGCAGCCACTGTCCCCAGGACCTTTGCACAGGCTGCACCCTCTGCCTGGAACTCTTGTTCCTTCAGCATCTACATGACCAACACTCTCCCGTCATCCTGGGACCTTCCTCAAAGGCTTCCTTCTCTTCGAGGCACACAAGGCTCTTTAGCACCTGAACGAAGCATAGTTAACCACACACGCGCGCGTGTAAGCGACACTCTGGCTGTTGACTCCAGGTGTATTGCGCTGGCCCAAGCCCAGTTCTCCCGACTCTCCAGGTCCGTGGGGTGTTCATGTGTAGCCAGGACATCACCACCTCCTGTAGCCTTTTGCTCAAACAAGCACATGATTGTGGTGACAATAGAAATGTAAACTGGATCCCACTGACGGAGTGTACAAACTGTTCTTTCCTGTCCATGGCCATGAGCCCAAATTTGGTCTGTCCCAGCCCATGACAAAGGCGCCGCCGGGCCTCCGGTCCCCGCCCTTCCCGCCAGGGAGCACCCACCCCTCTGCATCAGACAACTCCCTTCATCCTGGTGGCTCAAACTTCCGCCGCTCTTAACTGGGAGATCAACGCACCACCAGACGTTTAACTAAACATCACAGATGTTTAGTGATCACCTACTACTCGCCAGGCATTGGGGGGGATGGCAGAGTGCCAAGGGAGGGGAAGACAGACAGGAAGTGAACACACAGAAGAAGACGGAGATAATTTTGCATGGTTCTACGTTCCAGCAAGGCCATAAAGCTGGGTGAGGGGACAGAGAGTGGCTCTGGGGGAGACTTTCGACACAGACGTCAGGCGGGACCCCTCTGAGCAGTGGGGTCCTAGGAGCTGGGCAGAGGCACAGCAAGTGCCAAGGCCCTGGGGCAGGAATAAACATAGGATGTCTGAGGACCGGAGACAGGCCGTGGGGCTCCAACCTGGTGAGCAAAGGGGAGAGAGCTGGGCTGCTCAGGCCACGTGGCTGCCGTGAGAAGCTCAGGCCTGATTCTCGAGCACCACGCGGTTCACAGCACCACAGGCCAGGGGGCTGCACAGAATCTGGAAGCAGGGTGCATGGTGGCGGGAACGTGAGCTGGGGTGGCCGCCGTGGAGGCCGCTTCCTCGGAAAGTTAAACACAGGGTCCCCACATGACCCAGCAGTTCCACTCCTGCGTATCTACCGCAGAGAGGTGAAAGCAGGGACTCCCCACAGATATTCGCACCCTGTGGGCACGGCCACCACAGATGGACGCCACCCCAGTATCCCTCAGCGTGTGAAGGATACACACGGTGTGGTCCGTCCACATGCGGGAACAAGATCCAGGCTTAGAAAGGAAGGACCCTGACACCTGCCATGATGTGGAGGGACCCTGAGGACACTGCGCTCAGTGAGAGAGGCCAGACCCAGAGGGACACATCCCGCAGGACCCCAGTCCCAGGAGGTCCCCAGAGGAGTCCCATCCACAGAGACAGAGAGGAGAGGGTGGGAGCCGGGGCTGGGGCAGGGGGTGGGGAGTCCGTGCTTCACAGGGACAGAGTCTCTGTGTGGGGAGATGGAACGTTCTGGAGATGGAGGGTGGGGGTGGGGAGTCCGTGCTTCACGGGGACAGAGTCTCCGTGTGGGGAGATGGAACGTTCTGGAGACGGAGGGTGGGGGTGGTCTCAGGACAATGTGAGTGTGCTTCATGCCGCTGAGCTGTGTGCTTAGAAATGGTTAAGATGGTGACTAACATAACATAATAAAATTTAAAAATTAAAAAAAAAGATGGTACATTTTACGTTATATGTTTTTTTAACCACAAGAAAACACACACACACACACACACACACACACACAAGTCTCTGGCTGCTGGGTGAATTCTAGAATCTTGGGGGCTGGGAGACCAGGCACAGGCAGGTGTCCCAGTGGACTTACCAGCCTGGCCCAGGGTGATGGCCTGGGGACAGACAGAGGGGTCATCGTTAATTTCTTGTTGGGATGTAGAAAGGACAGGACCTGACGAAATCATAGTGACACTTCTTTAAAACCTGGCAGGACACGGGAGAGCCTGGGGTTCCCGCCCGGGCCCTGCAGCATGTCTGCTGGGCCGGCATGGACTGCCCGGGGAGCGAGCGAGCCGGATTTACGTTCCAACCTTAGCGGGCGTCCAAATGTAGCTGGCTCTGCCGGGCTGCCACGTCTGCCTCCCAACACCAGCCAGCGAGAGACGAAACCAAAGCCAGGCCCTGGAATTCCCAGCTCCCGAGTGTCACCAGCCATTTTTAAACATTAGCCAGCTCAGGTTCAACTTTCTCTGTCCTGGAAGGCCATGCCGTACACACGACCCTGGCCTTTGTCCTCCTCGCTGCTGCCATGCGCCTTCCCTGCCCCCCACCCCCTCGGCCAAGCTCCAGCCACCTTCCCCGGCCGAGTTCTAAGATCTCCTTCTCCGGAACACCCTCTCCCTTGGCCCCTTGTCCAAACCTGTGTCCTAGCCCCCATCACACCGGACTGAGTCTGGGTCTATAAATATATGAAATTCCAAAGTCCTCCCCATGGTCCCCAAGGCCCTGCCTAAACTGGCCCCCCTGCCCTCCGCTCCTCCTTCTCTCCCCTTATTCACTCTGCTGCGGACACACACATGCACACACACACCTCCCCACTGGTCCTCCGACACGCCAGGCCCGGT
Organism: Leptonychotes weddellii; assembly: GCF_054177405.1. NCBI lineage: Eukaryota > Metazoa > Chordata > Mammalia > Carnivora > Phocidae > Leptonychotes > Leptonychotes weddellii. Next base: position 1,990,788 of record NC_138369.1, on the reverse strand, counting down.
GCTGCCCCAGGGCCTTTGCATAGGCTGTACCAGCTGCCTGGAATGCCTTTCCTGTAAATGCCTGCCTGGCTCATCCCCTCACTTTACTCAGGTCTCTGCTCAAATGTGGTTTATGTGCCCACAGCCCCAGGGCACAGGATCTGGGCTTGGCGTTGGAGAAGTTCGGGAATCCACTTCCTTGTGTCCCTCCCAAGAAGTGTGACAACAGACTGCCATGTATGTCCAGTTATGTGACAACCAGCTTCATGCCCCTGAGCCTCCACCCCCATCCCATACTAGTGTCTGCGCAAATCCAAGCAGAAGACGAAACTGTGATTCTTTTATTCAACGCACGCATTGAGCACCTACTGTGTACCAGGCCCTGTTCTAGGCCCTGGGGACACAGCAATGAACAAAACAGACCCGAAGTCCTGCCCCACGAAGTTCGCGGTCAAGGGCTTTGTCTCCGGCATTCCAAGGAGGGCCGGGGCTCGAGCCGCAGAAGGAGGGCTTCAGGCTAAACTGACCTTGGACTTCGCCGGGAGTGTGGCAGCAACAGGAGACCGCCCTGAGCTGCGAGGAACTCCGGCACAAATCCGGGCTCCCCCTGCAGCGCCCCCAGGGGCTCGGAACACAGACTCCCAAACCCAGGAATGACGACGACAACGACTGGCTGTGTGACCTCCACAGAAGTACTTTCCCTCTCTGAGCCCCCACATCTCCGTACAGAGGATCCCAAACCCCCTCTCCAGGGGCCACTTGGACAAATCAAAGGAAAAAAAGCGAGATGCTGGACGTCCAAGGCATGCGCTCATCGGCCCCCGGGGAATGGTCTGGGAAAGGCCGACAAGAAGGTCTCCAGGGGACCCGAGAGGCAAGAGAGGGCCCCGCCGGGTGACCTCCTGGACGCCGGTCTCCGCCCGGGCCTCCCTCGCCCTGTGCTTCCTGACCCGCGTGTTCCTCGAGTCTGGACCACACTTTCCCTCTTCCTCTCCCCTGCCGCCGGCTGCCTGGGCCCGAGCCAACCTGCTTCGGAGTCACTTTCAAAGAAAAGTTTCTGTTTTCTTCCCACCCAGCCCAGCTCCCCCGCCGCCTGGCCTGCTCCGTGGCCTGGCTCCGGCCCCGCTGCGCGTCCGTGGCCACCTCGGGCCAGTGGGTCAGGGTAGCGGCCCTCCACCGCCCCCCCCCGCCTCCCCAGCGCCGCCGGCTGCTCCAGCCCGAGGCCTTGGGCTGCACTCGGGGAGTCCAGGACACCCCACGGGAGCTCTGGCCCGGCTCTTTCGGGGCACCTGGCCCGAGCACCCGGCGGGGAGGTCCCCGCAGGCCAGAGGGCCCCCCTGGAGGCCTA
>NC_138369.1:1968007-1989361 GCF_054177405.1 Leptonychotes weddellii | reverse complement strand
CCCCCCCGCCCGGCCCCTCGCGGCCTCCGAGGGGTTCACCGCGTGTGCCAGCCGGGCGGCCCTGCACACGGGGCCGCGGCCTGCACGGCGCTCGCGCTCCTCACTCCGGGTGGCACCGGGGCCGTGAAAAACAGGTTAAAAATACCCACACGCGCAGCCTCCTCCCCTGGTCCCCTCCAATGTCAAATGTGTCAACGCCACCCGGGGAGGGGGGCAGACTTAAAATAACTTGCTGTTTACATTTGGAACAAATTCTTGGCTTCTCCAGCAGCCAAGCCAGGGCCTCCTCCCGCCTCCCTGGCAGGCCCGCTTCAGTGGCCGCGGCGGGGGCGGGGGGCGAGCTGGGCGGGGAGCTCGGGGGCCACATGTGCCCGCGCTGAGCACACGTGTGCGGGCCCGGGAGGGGACGGGCCGGCCCCAGCACCATCTGTGGCCGCAGGATGGACGGAGCCGGGCGGGAAGGCTGGAGAACACCCTCTTCCCCAAAATGGGTGCGGGGTGGGGGGGCACCGGGCCAGGCAGGGGGGCGTCCGAGGAGCCACGGCCCCTCCCAGCTCAGCCCTGCTTCGCATGTTTCTTGGGCCGCACCACCGACTCAGCAGCCCCCAGGGGAGTCGGGAGGCCGGAGGCCAGCAGCCTTGCCAAGGGAGGCGGGCACCGAGGGAGGGCTCCGGAGCGGGGCAGAGTTCTGTCCCGGGCTGTGTGGCCGCAGGCCAGCGCTGCCGCTCTCTGGGCCTCCAGGGAAAGCTCCCTGGCCTTGGAGTGGGGTTGGTAGAATGGGTCCCATCCCAGCCTTGCCTGGGAGGAGGCAGGGGGCCCCGAACGTTGCAGGCCCTCTTCATGCCTCCTTCCTTTTCTGTTCAAAGTGAATGTTGAGGTGCAAACACCTCAGATGTTGGGCACTCCATTTTACAGAGGGGCAAACTGAGGGCCAGAGATGGGCAGGGGCTTGGCCCAAATCTCACCACCAGTAAGGGGACAGGCAGATCAGAGCCCAGTTACCCTGGTGCCAATGCCCACACTTTAAACCCACTGCCTCAAATGCTGGAGGAGGTTGGAAACTCGAGGGCCCAAGCCCAAAGGGAGAGTCAGTGGGAAGACTTTTCTATTCCCCTGGCCTTCCTGAGACCACTCTTCCGGGAGCCTGGTACACAGTCAGTACTCAATCGATGCTCACATGAGTTGGCACTCAATCGATGCTTGCAGACAAGTGATGATTATTCCAGCAGGGGCCGGCACACAGCAGACACTCAATCTCAATGCCTGCTTGTTGTGCGAATGACTGGAATTATCCTGCTAGGGCTTGGCATACAGCAGGTGCAGAATAAATGCTTGTCAAAGGAATCGGAGGAGTGTTGGGAAAATTGGGGGATATTCGGAGGGAAAGACTGGATTGAGGGTGATACAGACCCCAGTCGGTGTGAGACAAGAGGTTTCTGACAGCAGGCCCAGGGCTGAGTGTGGAATGTCACCCAAACATTGCCCATCTAGTCCCCTGGGTCCTTTGGGGATCAGCAGAAATCCTCTCTTGAGTAGGTCCCCCAACTGCCCCTGGTCCTGAATATCAGAGGGAGGGACCTGCAGCTGGAGAAGCCCAAGGAAGTAACTGGAATCTGTCCTGGGGGCCCAGGAAGGCTTCGGGGGGGGGGGGAGGGGATACTGGAGCTGGGGCCTTGATGTGTGAGTAGGAGTTTGCCAGGCACAGAAGGGGCTTGTGGGGAGTGAGACTAGTGTATGAAAATAATCATCACAACTTCCATGTGTTGAGTGCTTAAATGCCAGGAGCTACATACAGATTTACAGAGGGGCTGACGGTGCCTCAGAAGGTTTACAGCCAGCATCCAACGTGCGCAGGGGGGCTTAGCCCCACCACCCGCTGCCTCCCTAAATGTGTCTGGGTCTGGCGGGGGCCACAATGGGCCAAGGTCTGAGGTGGGTGAGATGGTCTCACTCCAGTCCTTCCACAGAGTGGATGAGGCCAGGTCAGCTCCCCCCAGGGCCAGGCAGGGGCTGAGGTTCCGGGGCACAGGGGCTTAGTTACAATGGCTCCCCCTCCATCAGCTGGAAAACCTGAGCTAATTCAGGAGCCGCCAGGAATCTGCTCTCACCCCTTCAGTTAGCAGCAAAGGGGAACTGGTTGTGGGGGGGGCTGCTTTGGCATCCCCCACTAGTCTCCCCAGCATCCCAGGAGGATGTGTCCAGAACCTCAGGCTGGCCAGATCAACCCTTGCAGCCTCTTCCCTGGGAGCCCAGTAATTCCTACTGAGCCTAGGAGTGTGCCCATTTTACGGATCTGGAAACTGAGGCACGGTGAGTGGCTTGGAGCCAGGCCACCTGTTCCAGAGGTGTCTTCTTGTTCCTGGGGCATGGTGAGATGACCCCCCCCCGGCCTCCGATCGGCTATGTGACTCCAGGCTAGCCCCTTGTTTACTCTGGGTCTCAGTTTCTCCGGCTGTCACATGGGGGCCGGGGGAGCATAACATCCGCCTCAACACCTTTTTGTGCTGGAATCTGGCCATGCACAGGGGGTTCTGGGTGTGTGGCCTCATTTCGCTGGAACAAAACAGGGCCTCAGAGCCTCAGAGAGGGCAAGTCAGTTAACCGCCCAGTGGCCCATCTCAGGGAGTATTATGGGTTTCCACTTGCACACCTCCCATGCCGGCAGGCTCTCTCCCTTCTGGCCTCCTGCCTTATCGCTGCTGATCACAGCAAAGGCACCTACTGTATGCTAGGTGCTCATTGAACCCACTTGACAGTTACGGATTATCACCCCCATGTCACAGATGAAGAAACTGAGGCGCTGAGCAGGGTGGGTGCTGGCCTGAGCTCCCGTGGCGAGAATGGGGATGAAGATGGGCAAAATGCTGCCGTGCTGGGGTTGGGCACCCGGCAGCAGCCCTCCCGGCCCCCCCGGAGCCCCGTGGACTTCCCGGGATCATACCCAGCTTGCATGACAGCAGTGCCCGATTCCAGGAGAGGCCCTGGGCATGCCGGGGGCACCCTGCCCTCACCTCAACCCTCACTCCCCCGCATATGCCCAGGCAGGTGCCCGGCTGCAGGCAGGGGGCAGGAGGGCCAGTGCCAGTCTCAGAAGGGGCACACGATCCAGGTGACCAACTTGCACAGCCCCACCGAGCCCAGGCTGGCAACCAAGGGAACGAACTAGGAATAGGCCTCCTGCCTCTGCCTCTATTATCCCTCTCCTGAACCTGTGCAGTGGCCTGGGTCCCTCAACTCCCACCACCCCCTTTCCCACTAGCGTCCGTGCTCCCCACAGTGGCCAGAGGGCGCCTGTGAGCCCTCCAGGGCTCCCACCTCCTTGGGGTAAAGGCGCAAGTCTTCCCAGCAGCCCCTGAGGCCCTGCACATCACACCTGCCCCATCCCCTCCCCCCCCCTTCTGTACCCTTCACCCACTCTGCTCCAGCCACACTGGCCTCCTCGCTGCTCTCAAAACCGCCAGGCCCAGTGCTACCCCAGGACCTTTGCACAGGCTGTTCCTCCCACCTGCAATTCTCTCCTCACATTTGTTCACACAGCTGGCTCCTCCTCAACCCTCAGGTCCCAGCTCAAATATCAGGTGCTCAGACAGGGCCCCCTCCCTACAAATAGCCCCCTATCTCTATTCTCTTGCCTTTATTTTTTTGATAGTCCTCATCACCAACCAACATTTCATTCTTGCCTTTGTCTGTTTCCCCCAGCGACTGCGAGCCCCACAAGGGCTGTGGTTCTGTCTCACTCCCTGCGGTGCCCCCAGGACCCAGAGCCGTGCTTGGCCCACACCGAGCACTGAATCACACCTCCTGACTACAAAGTGGTTCTATTGGCTGAGCACTGAGCTTGTATGTGCCCCGTGCTGCCCTAGACCTCTCTCAGGTCTTAACTCATTTCTCCCTCGGCAACCCCACGAGGCAAGCATATTTCACAGGCGGGGAAACTGAGGCCCAGGGGGAGAAGGAGCTAAGCGAGCGTCAGGGGCAAAGCAGGACGAGCCAGGGCTTTGTGCCCCAGCGGCTGACCCGCTGTGGCTGGGAAAGAACAGAGTCGAGCATAAACAACATCAACAGCAGTAATAATAATGATGGCAAGGTGGCAGTGACGAGCCCGGAATCGGCCGCTTGATAAGGTTCCCCCATGTGGGTTAGTGCGGGGGGGCCCCAGAGGGGAGACTCAGGGGACACTGGCCCCTTTAAGAGCTTCCCCCTCCCCAGCTGGGCGCTGGCCCGGCCTCCCCTTATGTAAGCTGCCCTTGCATAACCTGGTTACATAAGGAAGCAGGGAACAGGCTTGTCCATCCGGCAGCAACCTGTCCTGGGCCGTCTGTGGGGCCGGGCCTGGGGCGCAGGAGCGCCGAGGCCACCCAGAGTGGCCACCGGGTGCAGCCCTGTTCAAGGGCCCCTGGGGATGCCCCGGACTCGCAGACGTGGCGTCCTCTGTGTGGGCAAGAGAAAGGCTTCCAGTCTGCGAGTGGACAGGGGCCGCTCCCATTGCTCTGAAGGTGAGACTGAGCCCCAGAGAGGGCCAGTGAGCAGCCCAACGCTTCCCAGCCCCGAGCGGAGGATGCAGGTGGCAGGCCTGCAGTGAAATGTGGATGGTGTGGCCTCAGCTTCCGAATTCCTCCGCAAAACGGGGCTGCGGGTGGGGCCTTTCTCACAGGGCCTAGTGTGCAGCTGGTACTCCATAAATGCAGCCCTGGGCCCAACTCAGCACTGGGCAAGCTCTAAAAGCCTTTTAATTCTATTAACCAGCTTGCCTCTTGGCAGTGCCCACGGCCACTGCCCTGCTCTACCCTGAAGCCACAGGCCCTGAGAGGAGAATGCCTGGGGCTCAGGTGCTGTAGGACAGCCCCACCAGCTCGGGAAGAGCGCCGACTGTATACCACATTCTGGCCCAGATAACTGTCCTGTCTGCCCAACAAGCCCCAGGGCGGACGCGAGGAGCCCCAGAGACAGATGGGGAAACTAACTGAGGCACAGAGAGCCGGGCTTTGTCCGAGGTCAAACCCAAGCCCTACCATGCACGCACTGTCTCCGTCCCCAGGCAGGCCCCCCCAGCCCCCGGTCCCCCCATCTGACTACAGGAGCCCGGGGGTGTCTGGGTATGGCACCCCCCCCAACATACACAAATATCAGTTCTGCCATCTTTGGGAGGGGTGTGGCTCGGGAGTGGAGGCGGCCCCTCTCCTTCCCCTTCTCTCTGGGCACTGGCCCTTTAAGGCAGCCGGCTGCCAGGGCTTGTCCCGGGGTTACCCCAAGGGGCGGGTGTGGTCAGGAACAAGGGGCCCATTCAGCTGCTGCTGCCACCTCCGGGCAGCCCACGGGCTGGCCTGGGTGGGAGGCAGGGAGGAGACTGGCAAAGGCAGGGACAAACTCGGGGTGAGCAGAGACAGAGACAGAGAGAGACGGAGAGACAGAAACAGGCACTAGGAGAGAGACAGAGAAACGGAGACGGAGAGACAGAGACCCAGAGAGAGACACCTGGCCTCTTGGCTGCACCACCTGCCTCCCTGGTTCCCCTGAATTGAGAGTTTGAGGCCGGCCCAACCCCTAGCCAGGGTGCAGCCCCCAAAGGTGCTCCTTGAGCCCACTGAACCTGGTGTCCACTCACTAGCACCAAAGTCCTGTTAAGCCCAAAGGGAGGGATCCTGGGACATTCTGGGGAGGTCCCTGTCACACCTCAAACAGCCCCTTCCCAGGGGACCATTGTGGGCCCTCAGATCTACCAGACCTCTGCCTCTTAGCTACGTGACCTCAGGCCAGTGGTGTTACCTCTCTGGGCCTCAATTTCCCCAACTGTTAAATGTGGGATTAGGATAAAATGAAACCGTGCCAACAGAACCGAACATCTGCCGATTGAGTGTAACTTCACGAGCCCTTGGGATGCCCACAAGTGCCCCAACGCCCTGACACAGTCGCATGTAAGTCTGCCTCCCATCAGGTGTCACAGTCTCCAAGGACAGCCTCTGCCTTCAACTGAGGACCTACTGAGCACCCTTCCAGCTGTGGGCAGGAGCTGCCCCGGTGTCCCCTGGCCCCATGACAGCCTCCGGAAACACACCCAGGGTTCCATGTCCCCGCATCCAAAAAGCAACAGACATCTGCTGGGGATCAAATGAAATCTCGATTCTTATTCCTGGGACTACCTGGTTTTAGGTTCTTTAAAGTCACACACCCCCACAAAAGGCTCCCAAACATCTCGCCCCCCCATCCAGTTGGCTGCCCCCAAGAAGGCAGCCCCTACCTCCGCCAGTCTGGAGGGAACCTCAAAGAAACTAAAACCTGCCTCCCTCCCCTCCGTAAGCATCTTTTCTGAAATACTCTGCTCAGTCACCTGGTCTCAGGACAGACTTCCTCGACCGACCTGAGCTTTCCGGATCTCTGACACAGATAATTCTAGAACCTAACCATGGAAGTTCTAGAACCCAGCTCAAGAAAATTCCAGAGCCTGTCCTTGCGCGTGCAAACACCCAATGTGAGGAATTCCGGAACCTGCCCCCAGTGCTCAAGAATACACTTAACGGGTTTCTTGAGTATTGATGAAATCAATACTTGACTGGAGAAGTGCTGACAGGTTTCACAGTTTGGGAATCCTCACACTCCTGAGAACCCAGCTTGGGTATATGTGAGATCTGTTCCCAGATGCTGAAAAAAACTCCCCTCGAAGAATGCTAGAACCCGCTTTAGGGTGTTCTAGAACCCAACTCGCAGAATCCTGGAGCTCGTCCCTTAGTAAGCAAAAACCCAACACAAAACATTCTGGACCCTGCTTCTAGACACTCAGGAACCCACCTCAGGAATTCTAGATCAAGGGACCAGCTTGCTGATCAAGGCTCTAGAACTGTTTCCTGGATCGACCTCAAAGAATTCTAAGGCTTCCCTTAGCGTAGCGGTTCTCAACTGGGATGATCCTGGCGAGGGACATCTGGTGATGTCTGGAGATATTTGTGGTTGTCACAACTGGGAGGGGGCTCTTGGTATCACGGGGGTGGGGGCGGGGATGCTGCTTGGCCCCCACGGTGCCCCGGATGCCCCCACAGAGACTGGTCCGCTCCAATGTCAGCAGTGCTGACAAGAAGAGACCCTGCCTTTCTATAATCAAAAGACCCACGGTGAGACCTTCTAGAACCTACTCCTTGGATTTTCAAGAAACCAGCTGGGGAATTCTAGAATCCCTCCTTACATTCTCATCTATCCAACTGGGAGCAGATTTGAGATCGGCCTTGAAATTGTCTAGACTTCAGATGCTCTGGAGCGGAGCCGCCCGGTCCACGTGTGGCTCTGAGCCCTGACACGTGGCTGGTCACAATCGGGGTGTGAGCGCAACACACACGCTGAATGTCAAAGACTGAGAACAAATAAAATAACGTCAAACATCTCAATAACTTGTTCATACTGATCGTGTCTCAAAATGACAACATTTTGGATGTCCCGGGTCAAACAGAATATGTAGTTAAAACTAATTTCCCCTGTACATTTATACTTTTAAGTGTGGATACCAGGAAAAAAAAAAAGTGAAATCATTTATGTGGCTCACACTGTATTCTACTGGATGGAGCTGTTCTGAAGCTGGCTTAGGAGAATTTTGTTGTTGTTGTTAAGCAGGCCCCACACTCAGCGTGGAACCCTATGCGGGGCTCGAACTCACCACCCTGAGATCAAGACCTGAGCTCAGATCAAGAGTCGGATGCTTAACCCATTGAGCCCCCCAGGTGCCCCCAACCTAGGAGAATTGTAGAACTGCCTGGATGGTGATGATCCCAGCTCTGAAGATTCTAGAACTCAGGCCTTGGGAATTCCAGAACTTGCCTCCTGGAGGGTCTGGAAGCCACCTCAGCTCTGGCATTCTAGAGCCCCCCTCCCCACATGCAAGTCATTTTCCCTGAGGCCCCAGGGTCCCCCCCGCACTTCCACCTCCCAACACCCCTCCAACTCAGCCTGGAGCACAAGATGGGACAGGACGGACCAGAGGAAGGGCCCTTATGGGGCAGCCCGGGGCAATGCCCCCCCCAGGCCTCGGTTTCCCCATCTGGACAAGACACGCAGTGTCCCCATATGCCCCCTCCCTCATCCTTCACCAACTCTGACCATCTGCGACTTCCTGCCCACACCCAGCTGGAGGAAGAGGGGCTGGCCTGGCAGCTGGCTGGGGGGGTGGGGGGCGGTGCCAGAGATGTCCCTAGCTGCCCTCAGCCTCCCCTGGGCTCGCTGGGCAGAGGGCCAAGGTGGCAAGTGCAGCCCCTCCACGCCGGAGATGGCCACCACAGGTGCAATGTGCTGGCTCCTCGGGGAGCCGGGCCCTGCCCTGCCGGGTGGACGTGTGGAGCCGGGCACGCCGCGGGGCGGCCTCTGGAGCCTCCTCACCCCTGCCTGGGCCACAGGGGCGCAACACCACCTCCAGGGGAGCACTTACTCACAGACGCACTCCCCCCTTTCTGAGCGCTCAGCACATGCTAAGAGGTTGCTTTCTCGAAGATGCCGTCCCCGCTTCCATCAGCGGACACTCCCTCCGCTCATCTTGCAGAAGAAACAGAAGCACAAAGATGGGTGCTAACTTACCCAAGGCTGCCCAGCGGGCCAGAGGGCAGAGCCGGGACGAGAACCGCAAGCACGTTGAGGGTAATAATCACTGTTATTATATCACCATAGCTGATACTTTCAGGAATTATTTATCGTGACACGATACATATAGAATACATTACTAGTCATCATTAATGGCAACAAGTAATTGCTTCCGTGAGGGTAAAATACACAGCATAAAATTCACCATCGTAACCGTCTCTAAGCACACAGCTCAGCAGCATGAAGCACACTCACACTGTCCTGCAGCCACCCCCACCCTCTGTCTCCAGAATGTTCCATCTCTGCACACGGAGACTCTGTCCCCACGAAGCACGGACCCCCCACCCCCTGACCCAGCTCCCCCGCTCTCCCGTCTGTCTGTGTGGACGGGACTCCTCTGGGGACCTCCTGGGAGTGGGGTCCTGCGGGATGTGTCCTTCGGGGTCTGGTCTCTCTCACTGAGCTCAGTGTCCTCGGGGTCCCTCCACGTCGTGGCAGGTGTCAGGGTCTCTTCCTAAGGCAACATATCACTTTTGAGTGCTTACTGTGTACGCCCATGTTCTAGCACTCTGCATGCATTCCCTAATTGAACCCCACAGGGCCCGGCGATGTGCACAGGATGCTCTTATCGTGCCCATTCGAGAGGGAAGGAAACTGAGGCACAGGCAGTGACGTCACTTACCCAAGGGCCATGCAACGCAGGAGCCGTAAGATTTGAACCTGGGTCGTCTGGCTACAGACCATGCGCCAACACTGCCCGCGCCCCCCTCGGGCTCCCGGCCTGCTCTGTGAGCGGAACCCTCACCTGTTGGGTGTCTCTTTGCTGCTGACCATGAGCCTGGAGGCCTGCCATCGCTATAAATAGGCCGTCAGCTGGCGTCTGGGCCTCACCCCCGTGCAGCCACCTTCCCTGCACAGACAGACGGCCCGTACACCTGGCTGCCCGGCCCCGGGGGAACCCAGGCTGCCAGGAGCCCCTCACCCCTCCACTGCCCAGACACCTGGAGCGGGTGACACGGCTGGCTGCCAGAGGAGAGCCTGTCCTGGGTCACAGGTGCCCCCGTGGGCTCCCTGGGTGGGAGGAACGAAGCCTAGGGTCTCAGAGCAGAACCGAGGTGCCCCTCACCACCGACCGTCTCCTGGGGCTGGGGAAGAGGATCCGGGAAGGGACTGAGCATTTATTTAGTGCTTCCTGTGTGCTTTTTGAGGATCACTGCCTCTGGTCCTCAGTGCGGTGGATGCGGTTCTCATGCTCCCCATTTATAGACGGGAAAACCAAGGCTGGAGATGAGAATGCGTCTCACATGGCCTGAAGCAAGCATGGACACAAACTGCCGTCCAGACCCAGGGTGCACTTGATGGTGACCCTGGCCCCCAGGCTTGGTCACGGTGGGCTCTTCAACGCGGTTCACTGCTATTCATTCATTTATTCACCGTGTATTCAGCACCTCCATTTTTTTTTTTTTTTTATCGGCAGCACAACTGGGAGGGTGTGGATGTCACCTGGTAACCTCCAAAGTGTTTTTCAGGTTTTTTTTTTTCCTTTTAGGGTTTGGAGGACTCAGGATCCTGTGGGTTCTAATTCTGCTCTGCCTCTCAGGGGCGGTGTGACTTTGGGCAAGCGGCTGATGGTCTCTGGGCCTGTTTCCTTACCTGGTGCATGGGAGAAGGTAACAGTCCGTCTCCCGCAGGATGGTGGAGAGAAGTAAATGAGCTAAAATGTGGGATGAGCTCAGAACCAGGCTCACGGTGTCTGGCACACGCAATATGTGTTTGCTGCTGCTGCTGTTGCTATTGCTTGCTTCCCGCTTCCATCCAGCAGGGCTCGGGGACCCTCCCTGGGGCACCCTGGGGAGCCCCTCCAGCAGCTGCAAGCTTCCCAAGCCGGCCCCTGCCCACAGCGCCATGCTGGGAGGTTGGCACCGCACAAGGCGGGAACGGGAGGCCGGCCCGCGTCAGCGTCAGCAGATGGGCACCATCTGGGCTGGCGGCTCGGGGCGGGCTGGCAGCTGCTGGAGCGGGCAGGCCTGGCAGCCCCTCCCCCGCTCGGCCCTGGCACCGCGCCCGCCCGCGCCTCAGGTTTCTCAGGCCGCCAGAGGGGGCGGGGAAGCCTGGCTGGGCTTCAGGGCTGGGCCGGCGGCTTCCCTCTCTGGGCCCTGGTTCCTCCAGGCTCCCTCCCAAATGCAAGGCAGGTGGAGGAGGGCCGGGCTCGCCGGCTCCTGGCCTCCCCATCACCCTCACCGGGAAGCCACGCGGCAGGCCTCGCCTCCCCCTCTGAAGGTCCCCGGAGGCCTTCCTGCCCTGCTCCTCAGGCTCTGGGCCATGCCGGCCCCTGGGCCTTTGCACTGGCTCTGCCCCCATGCCTGCCGCACTCACGCAAATCCCTCTGTGGCTCCCTCACTTCCTTCAGGCCTCATCCCAAGAGCCACCTCCTTGGGGCCTCCCTCCCTCCTCACTCTCCTCGGTCTGGGGCGCCCCCCTCCCCACCCCTCTCCACACCCTGCCCCTGCTTTGTTTTCCTGCTGTTGTTCTTATTCACTGAACTGTGAATTGCCAGTTTCCGGGCCCCCCACTCAGTTGCACCCCACCCACTGCACCCATTTAGCAGGCAGCCCCCTGTGCCCCAAAGCGGAGCTCACATCACCCCCTCATCATGGTCCCCCCCCCCCGCTGGCCCCTAGGCTGCCCCCAGGGCACACACTGAGGCCAGCCCCTGGAATCAGGGCCCTAGGGCTCCAGATGGACGCCTGGGGCAGCCAAATTCAGCCCCAGGAGGTGCCCCAGCCTCTGACCGGCCTGGCAGCCCCAGGGGTGAAAGGGCCTTCTCAGAGCTCATCCCCATTCCCCCATCCCCCCAAATAAACCTGAGGATGGAGGGCTGGGAGCACCCCTGTCCGTCCACCTGACCCCTAGGAGAGACGGCTCCCTGGGGACTGCCAGGCCTGTCCCAGGTCGGGGCAGAGCTGAGTGCGGTGCTTCCGTGCACGTCTGTCTCCGGCTGTCTGTCTGTTCTGAGGAGCCGTATCTGATGCCCCAGCTGTCCCCCACATCTGACATCAGAGGTGGTAGCCTTGCAGCTGGAGGGAGTGCCCCACCCCGACATCCACCCTGCACACACATCCCTAGAGCTCCGTCCCCAGCTTCCTCATCAAATCCCAGCGGCGCTGGTTGAACGGGGTGCTGTGCTGCGGCCCAGGCTGCGACCCCCTCCAGCCCCGGGACCCACAGACGGAAGGAGGAGGGCGGCGGGCAGCCAGCTCTCTCCGCTGTCGGACTGACACCTGCCTGACCAAGAACAGAGATTTCACTGGGACCCAGAATGAGGCTGGGGGTCCTGGAGGGCAACCCCAGTCCACGGGAGCCTAGCACACAGCCCCAGCCCCGGGGTGCCAACAAGGCTGCCGGGTTGCCCACTTTGTACCCCACGATTCACCTCCATCCTCTTCCACCACCATCCGGGGTGGAGGGCTGGGGGCTGTCGTCAACAGCAGCTGCCTGCACCCACATCCCTCCCTTGGCTCTGGGACCTTGGGCAGTCAGGCCCTGTTTCCTTCGCCGGCCCTGGTTCCTCACCTGTGACATGAGTACAACAGCAATTCCTGCCTTGCTGGGCTGTGGACAGAATGGGATAGAAAAAATGCCCAGCAGAGAGAAAGTGGAGTTAGGAGTTGGGGTTCTGAAGCATACGCAGGAGTTTTCCACACGGGAAAGGCCTGCCCAGCACAGGGAGCAACAAAGCACGGGCGTGGAATTGGCAAATGGTAACCGTGATCAGGATGGTAGCGGCGGGGACAGGGGGGTAAGAATAGGGGCCCGAGGAGCCCTCGCCCGGAGCCTGGCATTTCCTCATGCCTCCGTGAGGGCTGTCTGTTGAGCACTCACCACGAGGACCCAACCAGGCAGCTAATTTGAGCTTCCCGTTTTAAAGACAAGGAAAGAAGGCACAGAGAGGTTCAGCGACTTGTCTCGGATCACCCAGCTGGCCAGCGGCTGAGGCTGAGTCGGGCTTGGAATCGGCCCTCCCCTCACGCCCAGCCCAGCTGCGGCTGGGTCGGCTGGGGCCAGTTTGAGCAGGGGTTCCCCGTGGGGATGATGGAGCCCGCTGGAAGCAGGGGCGGACACAGCTTTGACCTTCCGCAGCCTGCGAGCGAGGAGGCCGATCAGACTGGCTGGCAAAGGCATGGCAGTGGGACACAAAGGTGTCTGGGGAAGCCTGGAGGCCCAGCCTGCCTGCTGAGCCGAGGGGGGAGGGGGCAGGCTGGGGGAGGGGAGGCGCCTGGAGATTGTGCTGACATGGGCAGAAAACTCGCTTCAAAATTTTATCAGCTCAGCGCGGAGGAGGTGGGGGCAGGGCCAGGCTCAGAGGATGGAAGTGGTGGGAGAGGCCTGGACCAGCATGGTAATGCGTCTGCAGCCCCCAAGGCCACCCCTGCCCCCTGCCCAGGACAGCCAGTCACCTTGTCCACCCCTCTGCCTCCTCGGCCCCTAAGGCCGCTCTGCTCCCAGCCCCAGTGGGTTTGTGGCTCATGGGTGGGGGCGGGGGCAGAAGAGGTCAAGGTCAAGGAAATCAAGGTCAAGACGGGGAAACCGACTGCCTCTCCCTCCCACACGCCCTGGAGACTGGGAGCCCTACAACCTCATCTAATCCTTACCCCATCGCTAGGAGAAGTGCGGTGGTTACACCCATTCACAGAGGAAACAGAACTGTGATGTGACCAAAGTCACACAGGCCACAAAGGGCAGGGCTACACGTGGCCCCTGGGCAGTGAGCCCTGAGTCTGTCCCCGCTAGACCCCACCACGGCCCCTCCCGCAGCCTTCCTTCCGTCTGTTTCTGGTAGTGTGTGCCTGGGGGATCTGCCGGGGCTGGGCTTGCAACCTGGGTGTACCCACCGGACACACTCAGGCAGCCCCCCCCCCCCGTGTGTACCCACGTGCGCACCAGACTCAGCCCCGGTGGGGGGGTGGCACTGGTGGGGCAAGTGACATGTGACCATTCGGTTCTATGAGCACACCTGACTCTGTCCACACGAAGACATTCCCAGCTGCCACCTGCCACGTGGCAGGCCAGTGTTCACATGCTACGTGCATGATCTGGCGACTCCCCCGGGGCCTCATCCAGCTAGGGACTCTGTTAACCTCCATTTGACAGATGGGGGAAACTGAGGCCCAAGGTGGACACGCAGCCAGGACGCAGCAGGGCCCACCGCCCTCCCAGCCAGGCCCGGCCCTGGGCCACCAGCCCTGCTGACATCCAGAGGCCGGGCCACACATCTGCCTCTACATCTTTGCCCAGGCTGCCAACCCTCTGGGACACCCCACACTCAGCACTGTCCCGCCATCCCGTAGAGCTCAGCTCTGCCGCACCACTTTCTCCAGGAGGCTGCCGTGGGTTTCCCCACCCTCACAGACCCTGCTGGTCTCCACGTGGGGCACTGAGCATGGAGCCAGCAAACACCCAGCTAGAACAGCCAGAGCCAGGGACACAGGGGACCAGAGAGGGTGGTAACCTAGCCAAAGTCACACAGCACCCAGCTTCCCACTCAGCACAAAGGTGGGACCCGTCAGGCCTCTGCTGAAGGTCTGAGAGTTGATCAACTAGCATTCACAGCGCCCAACTCCCAGTGTTCTTTCAGCTTTTCCTGGGGGGACAAGACTCTCTCTCCCATTGGTCGCTGTCCTGTCCTCACCCCTAGTCCCAACAAGGCCTTATGTTGCCCCTCGAACCTCCTGGGACAGGGTCTCATCTCCCGAGATCTCAAGGGCCTGCCTCTTACCTTCAACCCTCTGGACACACCGCCTCCCCCCTCAGACTCTCCTTGAACCGTACCTCTTCCCCTCAGACCTTCACTGCTCGGGTGCCCGTCCTGCCCTAGCGCAGGCCGGCAGGCCCCCCTCAGCCCCGCCCACTGCACCTGCCTCCCCTCTGGGTCCCCACCTGAACCACCTCCCCAGCCGGACGCGCGAGTGGGCCGCCGCCCCCGTGCCACGGGGCCCCCGCGCGCGCGCACATCTCCCCCACCCCCGACCCCGAGACCCTGGGCGCGCCGCCCGCCCGCCTCACCTCGCTCGCGCACGAAGTAGGCCAGGTAGAGGTCGAGCTCCTTGACCGCCACGCCGATGTGATGCGGCTGCACGCAGAGCACCGGGTGGCCGCACTGCGCCGCCTTGACCAGGCGCTCGCCGTCGGTGCTCTCCAGCGGGATGCCCTTGAAGAGGATGACCATGACCAGGTCCAGCCGCCACACCTTGTCGGCCTGGCGCAGGCAGTCGATGCGGCGCATCTTGCCCTTTTGGTCGGGGTTGGAGAGCACGCAGCCCGGCGCCTTCTTGCCGGTGATGGCCAGCACGAAGTCCTCGCGGCACTCGGGCCGGATGTCTTTGCGCAGCTTGGCCAGCAGCCGGGACGCCCACTTCTGCTTCACCTCGGCCTTCTCGCCCAGCAGCTCGTCCTTCACGGCGCGCTCCTCGTCCTTCGACATGCGCTTCTCGTGCTTCTTGAAGTACTTGCGCTTCCGCGCCTGCAGGTTGAACCAGGTGTAGGCGAAGGCGCGCACGTGAGGCAGCAGCGCCTCGATGAACGGGTGGAACTCATCCTGCAGGCACGAGAGGCCAGAGGTCAGGGGGCGCTGGGGACCGTGGCCCACTGCCCAGCCCGGGAGACTGAGGCCTGGGGGCCCCAGGAAGACCCCCAGGGAGGGCCAGGCGCCTGCGCGCAGGGGGGCCACTGCAGACCTGCTCACCTCCTGGGGAAAAGTCGAGGCCAGAGGGGACCCAGCAGAAGTGTATGGGGGAGAGGCGTGAACCCCTTGCCCAAGTGGGGAAAGTGGGGAACCAGAGGCCTGGACTATGTGGGAGGCGCAGGCCAAGGCAAGAAGTTCATGGAGGGCTGTCTTGAACCCCAATATACAGACAGGCCAAGCTGAGGGTCCCCAGATGCTTGATGGGGGCTAGCCCATTGTACAGACGGGGAAAAGTGAGGCCAGGAGAACGGGGATGTTATGGACCTATCTGCTGTCTACTAGGACGGGGGGCGGCAAACCCCAGTCTGAAAGCCTCTTAAAGAACAAGATAGTGAGGGGCGCCTGGGTGGCTCAGTTGGTTAAGCGACTGCCTTCGGCTCAGGTCATGATCCTGGAGTCCCGGGATCGAGTCCCGCATCAGGCTACCTGCTCAGCAGGGAGTCTGCTTCTCCCTCTCCCGCTCCCCCCTCTTGGGCTCTTTCTCTCTCTCACTCTCTCTCTCTCAAATAAATAAATAAAATCTTTAAAAAAAAAAAAAAAAAGAACAAGATAGTGAGTATTCCATTCCGTTGCAACTACTCAACTCAGTGCCGCATCGCCAAACTAGCCCTAGATATGACACACAGATGATGGACATGGCTGCGTTCTGATAAAACTTTATTTACAAAAACAGGTGGCAGGCACTGGGCCCCAGGCCTGTAGTTAGCAAACTCCTGCACTAAAGTATGAGCTCGAGGGGCGCCTGGGTGGCTCCGGCGATTAAGCATCCCAGGGTCCTGGGATCGAGCCCCGTGTTGGGCTCCCTGCTCAGTGGGGAGTCTGCTTCTCCCTCTGCCCCTCCCCCTGCTTGTGCACGCTCACTCTCTCTCTGACAAATAAATAAATAAAATAAAATAAAAATAAAGTATGAACTCCAATGTGTAGAGCAGGGCCAAGCACACAGAGGCTGCTGGACGGCTGCAGGAGAAACCAGGCTCCGAGAGCGTCCCTATCAGCAAAGAAAGCTGACACCAGATTGTGGGGCGAGCAGTCCGAGGGACACCTGTACTGGCCCTTGGCACAAATTAAAAAAACGAGGTCTAGGGGGGCCTTCCTATAGACCAGCTGTGCAGAAAGGCCCCACAGAGGTCCATGGGCCAGGACTAGGGCAGCCTGGATGTCAGCGGTTGCTGGAAGGACAGGCTCCTGCGCAGACCCACTGCAGGGGCTGAGAAAGCTGAGGCCCAAGAAGGCAAGAGATCAGAACACACGAGAGAAGGGGAGCTGGCCTTGGAGGTTCAGAGCTGGGGAGAGGGGCCCCTGGGGCTGCCCCCCCGACATACCCATTCAGACGGAAAATCTGAGGCCTGGGGAGGCTCTGAGGCCTGGCCAGACCTGTGACTTCAACCCCCACCCCCCTATCATGCCTAACTGGTGTTGCTGGGAGGCCACAACACCCATTTTACAGATGAGGAAACTGAGGCCCCAAGAGGAGGGGACCGAGTCATGAGGGGCCTAGAACTGTCCCCATGAAAACAATAGCAGCCGTGGCTGGGCCCCCCTGAGAGCAACATGGCGCCATGGGAGACCCCTGCCCCCTCCTGGGGGGGTGGGAGGGCTGTCTCATCTCTCCGTTTTTCATCAAGGGGAACCCACTCTGCAGAACATCTGGGACCTGGTTTCTCAGCCTCCAGGAGAAAGGAAGACAAAGAGAACCTTGGGCTCCACGTCTCCGCTCTTGCCTGGGCCATGCGGGCTTCCGGAACGGGAGCGCTAGCTCTTCCCGGGATATGAGCCCCGTTCCCCCTTCCCCGCCCAGCTCTGGAAAGGCTGCCCTAGACTCTTAGTATTATTGTTGACATTGTTACAATTATTCCGGTTGCTTTCAATCTTCCAGGCCGCAGGGGAAGGCCCAGGGCTCTGCTACCCACTGCGTGATGGGATCCAAGGCCCAGACAGGGGCGGAGACCTGACCTGGGGGGTCCCACAGGGTCTCAGGGCCTGTGTGAGGCCCCAAGCCCAGGCCCCCCGAGCCCTGTGAAGGCCATCGGCCGCTTCCTCAGAACAGCCTGGGGTCTCGGGGAAACAGTCGTTCTGGGCTATCAGTCTGCCTGCTGGCTGGATGGGCCTGGGCTCGGTCCCACCTCCAGGGCTGGACACTCACAGGGACCCCCACCCTGTACGCTCTCAGGGCTCTGTGCACCTCTGGCCGGGGATGGGGGGTGGGTGCCGGGGGGGGGGAGGGGAACAACCTCAGATTTCACCTATTACCGAGGCTCTGAAAATAGCCTCCCGCCCTGGCTGGGGTGGGGCGGGATGGGGCTCAGCATATGGCAGCCCAGCTCCCCACTCCAATGTCCCCCAAAGTGTGAGTCACCGCAACAGCTGTGGCGGGCACTGGACCTCAGGGCTCTTTTCCGCTGCCCACTCCCCCCACCCCGGCTGGCCCTGCTGAGGCCGAGGGAGAATGCAGGGGGGCCCATCCGCGGCCGGTCCCTGTCCAACCTCCACAGGGCTTTCCTGTGCCTGAATGCCACCTGACCGGCCAGCCCCAGAGAAGGGGAGTGACTCAGCCAGGGTCACACAGCCGGTCAGCAGAGCTGGGACCAGAGCCCAGGCTGCCTGGCCAGAGGGGCTGGGGGTGGGGAAGCGAGAGAGGCACAGGTCGCTGCCCCCCATGGAGGGGACACCAGGGTGGCAGGAGGCCAAGGCAATGGTGTTGACGCTGGGCCATGGCTGCCGCCCAAGTTCTGGCGCTTTACTGGGGCAGCGATAAGAGGTAGCTGGGAAGGGGCAGCTGGACGGTCAGCCAGCAGGGGCCGACTGACAGGTCCCCAGACTCCTCTCCTTGAACCCTTTTCTCTCTGAACCCCTCCCCTGGCTCTGGGTCCCACCCCTTCTCTGTGCCCTACTCCCTCTGGGCCCACTCTCAGGAAAGGTGCCAGGGAGGCGGGCAGGGGCGGGAGACCACGTCACCAGTGACCCTAGCTGGTCCGGGAGGAAGGAAGACAAACAGTCTGTAACTGGGTCAGGGACCTGCTGCCCTATCCTCCCTTGTCCTCCCTGGGAGGTCAGCCCAGATAAGAGGCAGGTCTGTTGCTCTCTTTGTCCCACGAGACCTGCCACAACCAAGACATCTTCCCCAGGGCACCTCCCAATGCCCTCACTGGCTGACCAGGCAAAGGAGACAGTCAAGGCAAGCCAGATCCCGAGAATCCTCCCAAACTCCTACACATCCCTCAAAGCCCTGTCTCCAGTGTTCCTTCTCCTTCAGGCAGCCTTTCCTGCTCTCCTTGGGGATTTCCCCCCAGACCTAGCCTGGACCACACAAGCTGGGGTTCAGAGTCTGGCTCTATTGCTACCCCCGCCCAAATCTGAGGCCCAGGGCTAAAGCACCCATTTGCCAAGCAGACTCTGCAAGAGAATGAGGTTGGGTGACAAGGGCCTCCATTCTCACCCTCTCTCTGACCCCGGAACAAATCACTGCTCTGCTTTGGGTCTCAGTTTCTCATTCTGTACAATGGGCAGAATGGGATACGGCAGCTGTGGGGTGTTGGGGTTTTTTGTCAGTTCCTGGTAACCAGAGAGGCAATGTTGGGGGGAGGGGGACCGAGGCCAGGCCGTTCCCAGAAATGCCACTTGGCTCACTGGGACTTCCTGGCCAAAAAGGGCAGCAGCAGCTGGGAGGTAGACACCTGGGTCCAAGCCCTTGCTGGATGGGCTGGACCATGAAGCTCCTAGTCACAAACCACGAGTTCTCCAGGAAGGATTCTCTCTCCCTCATTTACTCAGTGACTCACCAAACGTTACTGAGAACTATCTCACCACCTCCTAAATTCGTATCCCAAACTCTTTATTTATTTATTTTTTTATAAAGATTTTTATTTATTTATTGAGAGAGAGAGAGAATGATAGAGAGAGAGCATGAGTAGGGAAGAGGGTCAGAGGGAGAAGCAGACTCCCTGCCGAGCAGGGAGCCCGATGCGGGACTCGATCCCGGGACTCCAGGATCATGACCTGAGCCGAAGGCAGTCGCTCAACCAACTGAGCCACCCAGGCGCCCCTTGTATCCCAAACTCTTATGCGCCCTTCAAAGCCCTGGTTCCAATGTCTTTTCTTCTAGGTTAAGGCCAGGTTAAGTGGCAAATAGCAGAGCCCGTATGCAAACCCAGGTCCATCTGGCACCAGTCAGTGTCCCTAACCTCAGGTAGTCCCCCCGCAAGCTCGGAGCATCACAGCTTAGGCTTAACTCCCACCTAATGAGGGCGAGATGCATTTGCCTGTTGGACAAACATTTATTGAGCGCCTACTGTGTGCCAGCTCCGTGCACGGTGCTATGGACCCAGCAGTGACCCGGGCTCAGTCCTCACCTGGATCCTGATCGGGGCAGGGATGGATGTGAAACAAGCCGACAGATATGCAATAAAATGTCAGTTTGAACAAAGTGCTCTGAAGATATTTAAAGGAGTTTGGGGAGGGCCAGGGAATGCCTTAGGGTTGTTTTTTAGCTGGCAGTGGTCAGGGAGGGTCTTTCATAGGAGAGGACACTTGAACAAAGACCTAAAAAATGATGGGCCAGGGTAGGAGCTTTCCAGAGAATGAAAACAGCGTGTGCCAAGGCCCTGAGGCAGCACCATGCCTCATGTTTTGCGAGAACACTGAAGAGGGTGGTGTGGCTGAAACCGAGTGGACGAGAAGAAGAGTGGAGGGGGTGAGGGCAGGGAGGTGCTGGGGGCTGGTTGTGCAGGGTCTTGTGGGCCCCTGAGAGGAATCTGGGTACACGGAGCAATGGGAGTTAAAACTTCCCATCAAAGTGACCAGGGAGTCTGAACCCTGGATCTCCTGCCTTCCTTCTTTGTGCCTTCATGTCCCAGGAGGATGACAGGGGCTGAGCCAGAGGGCCAGGGTGTGGGAGAGAGAGTGAGAGAGACAGGGCGCGGGGTCCTACCTTCCAGAGGCTGAGCATTTACTGAGCTATCAACTCTGCAAAATAGGGACTATCCTCACGCCTGGTTTCTGGAGGGGGAGACCGAGGCACTGAGCACCGAAGCCACCCACCCAAAGTCATGCAGCCAGGAAGGAGCCAAGCTGGGGCTTCAACCTGCATCCCCGTGACCATGGACCTCCGGACTCCTCAGCCCTGCTCCGGGGCCCTTCAAGCACGTGGTCTGGCCCCGTCGCTGGGACTCCCCAGAGATGGCCGTCCTGTACCCCGCCTGCTCTCTCCAAATCCCGTGTGACTCCCTTCCCCTGCTCGGTCCCAGGTCATGGGCCACCTCCTCCTTAGCCAAAGCGGCAGCCCGGCCTGGCCCGGCCCCTGGACTGCGGCCCCTCCAGGACACAGATTTGGTCCTTCTTGTTCACTGCTGTGACCCCAGCACCCAGATCCCTGGGAGAGCAATCCCATCCTCTGCCTACGTGACACCCACCCAAGCACCCGACACGACAGAGGATGCTGGCGCCCCCACAGATTTGGCCAGACTCAGGAAGACCCTGGACAAATCCTCAGGGCTCACGGCTCTTCCCATCACCCAGCCCAGGGCCTGGCCCCTGCTGGGCAGACAGCGACAGCATCAAGGGGAGGGTACGTTGGAAATGCCTCTGAGACATTTAACCCAATTATTAGTTTAGCGACCACCATAATCACAGCCACATTTATTTGGCCCCCACTGTATACCAGGCACTGTGCTGAGGGTGAAGCCTCGGAGGAAGGCATGATCGTACTCCGCGTTTCACGTGGGCAGAGATGGAGGCTCAGAGAGCTCCTTCTCTCGGCTGGCAGAACCGTCCACTCATTCCTTCGTGCAACAGATATCTGTTAAGCGCCTACTGAGTGCCAGGCCCTGCGCCGAGCACCTCACAGGGGTCCTCCCTCCCCGAATCCTCGGAAGATTACCGTTGACTGCATTTCACAGTGAGGACAAGGGAGCACGGAGGAGTTAGGTGCCCTGCCAGGCGTCACGCACCGGGAAGCCGAGAACTCAGTTCTGAGCCTCCTGAGCAAGACCTGCATGCAGATCCGAGGCGCCCTCCCTCGGTCTCTGCCTCCGGGACCCCCATTAGGGCCCATCGGAGGC
>NC_138369.1:1949662-1967907 GCF_054177405.1 Leptonychotes weddellii | reverse complement strand
GGGAGAGAGAGAGGGGTGGGGGGGTGAGAGAGACAGAGACAGAGGGAGAGAGAGAAGGAGAGAAGGAGGGAGGGAGACAGAGAGAGAGAAGGAGAGAGAGGGAGAAGGAGAGAGAGAGAGAGAGAGGGAGAGAACGCTGACTCGCCAGAATCCCAGCTTCGTGATTTACAAGGCGCCTGGCCCTGGCGCTTGCTGAGGCACCCCTGCCTCCGCAGAGAAGGGAGGAGGGAGAGACACAGACACAGGGACGGAGAGAGGGAGAGCGACCTGGAGCCAGGTTGTGCTTTTTGCAGGAGCCAAGCAGAGGCATCAGACCATAGGTGGGGGGCGCACACAGGGAGCGCCCACCTGCCCAGGCCTGCCTCAACAGCCAAGTGGGGGCAGTGGCCCCAAAGCCAGCCTTGCCCGCCATAATGCTGTGCCACCCAGGGTGGGCCCTGGCCCTCTCTGGTCTTGGCCCCTCTCCCAGCCCCCCAAAGCCCAGGTCAGGCCTAGATCCCACGACCTCCTGCCCCCCCATCCCGCCCCTAGGAGGCATGTAAAAAAAATACCTGCTAAACCCATCAAAAGTCAGGGCCACCCTCCCAGCCTCGGTCTCCCCACTGGAGAAATGGCAGTAAGAGGGGTGCCACGCTGAGAGGGAGCGTGGGGCAGAAATGAAGGGAGGAATGAATGAATGAGGGAGGGGCCCTGGCGGCCGGCGTCGCTGTGGCCTCGGCCCCGGGGAATCCTGGGCACTGCAGCCAAGAGGGATTTGGCCCCAAACCCGGAATAACTAACGTGGCGGTGAGGCGGGCGGAGGGAGGCAGGGAGGGAGGCCCGGAGCAGGGCCAGCGCGGGGAGGCCAGCCTTCCCGCCGCCAGGATTTATGGAAGTAACGGCTGTTCCACACAGTTCCTCTTAAGAGTAAAAGTGAAAAAGCGCTTGAGTCACCACTGAAACAGGGACGGGGCTCCCAGAATCCTCCAGGGCCGCCGCCGCCACCGGCCCCCCCCCCCCCGGGGGCGGGCAGGGCCGGGGGCACCGGGGCGCTGGCACCGACAAGGATCCGGGTCGGATCAGCTAAAAGGGAGCTATTTTAGGATGGGCTCAGGTTGTAAAATTAGTCGGGCAAAGCGGGGAGATGGAGGCCCAGAGACGGGGAGACACACGGGAGAGACGGAATGGGGGAGAGAGACACACAGAGACAGATGGAGGCACGGAGAGAGACACGGAGGCAGAGACAGGGAGAGACAGACCCAGAGATCGAGGAGAAACAGAGACGGGGAGAGGGAGATGGAGATGGTCAGAGACGCGGGGTGGCGGCGCGCTTAGAGAGACTGAGCCAGACAGCCAGGAGTGCAGGTCCTGCGCGGGCAGTCGGGGTCCTCCCAGGGGGGCTCCCAGCCAGAGATCCCAGCCCAGGCTGGGTCTGCAAGGAGCTCTGGGGGATCACCCTCAGGCTTCGGGGAGCCTGCCAGCGGGTCCTGGGTCTCCCCTCCTGGGTGGGGGACACAGGAGCAGAGCACGGGAGGGGAGCCCCCCGGAATTTGGGCCACTCCATCCTCACCCTAGCCCTGGGAGGGGGGCTCTCGGGCTCTCTCTGCCTATCTCTGTCTCCTGTCTCCCCCCCCCCGCCCCGCCCCGCTCCGCCGCTTGCCCGGAGCAACCTCAGGTAGCATTCACTGTCCACCAGGAGCCCGCCTGGCTGATCCTTGCCCTGCTCCTGGGGAGGGCCGAGCCAGGCCCCGTGAGCACACATGCTCACACCAGGGCTTGGGTTCTCACTGCCACCGCCTCTGCCTTTCCTCTCGGCAGCAACGTGGATGAAGGCCTGTCTCCCGAGGAGTCCTGATGGGGGAATTCCAGGGCTCAGTGACAAAAGGCGGCCTTCCAACCTCCTCCCCTGGAATAGCCTCCCTGGCTCAGCCCCCCCTGTGTGGCTCTCAGGAGCTGGCAAGCGCAAGAAGGGCAGAGGGGGCGGGGGCGCCCACAGCCACCCAGGCCACCCCACAAGCCCAGAGACTGGGAGGCCCAAGGTCACGCTGCAACCCTCACTAGAACCCTACTTGCACCCGGGGAGCCTTAGGGCAGCTGGGAGGCAGAGGTGGGGCAGCAATGACAACTTCCGGGGGGCCCCCCAAAGTTGTTCAGAAAGGGAAACTGAGGCCTGGACAGGAGCAGGGACTTCCCCAAGGTCACTCAGGGGATCATGGGTAGGACAAGCCCTGAGACCCCCCCCCCCCCTCTGCACCGCCCTCTCCTTTTCTGGCGGGAGCCAGGAGCTCCCTAGCACGGCAAGAAAGATTCTACCATGAATGAGGGGGACCCTAAGATCCTGAATAGTGGACCCTCTCCACACAGACTGGCGGTCCCTGGGACCCAAGCTAGGCATAGGCATCCACGTGCTCCCCATAAGGGAGAGAGGAGGGGGACCGGACACCCAGGCTCCCGCGGGACTCCCACCTCCCAGAGTGCTGCACTTTGCAATCTGGAGGCCACACTGCCCCTCTCTCCAGAGCCTACCTTAGTCCTCAGGAGAAACTGAGGCCACAACCCCATCGGCCTAAAGACACATAAGGACATGGGGGGAGCTGAAAGTAGACCGGGGGGGGGGGCGTCCCAGAGGGAGCTGTAAGAGGAAAGGAGTCCCCCAGGATGCGGCCTGGGACAGGGGCAGCCGCCCCCTCCCCACACACCCCCTTGCCCGTTGCACAAGGGCTCAGCCCCGGACAGTCTGGGAGCCTGGCCAGGGGTGAGAGGCTACGGGAGGGGGGCAGGGGCAGGTGCCGGGCTGGCGAGGGCGTCCGCAGCGCCGCAGTGCCCGGGCCAGACCCCGGAACGCCCGGCCTCCCGGCTCCTCCCGGCGGCGGCGGCGCAACAATCCAGAATCGATGCGGCGAAAATACCAGATCGGTGTCGGGGGGCGGGGGGCGCGGGAGACCGAGCCGGGATGTCAGCGCGCCCCCTCCCCCCGCTGCTGGCGCCTCCAACTCCGCGCGCCCCCTCCCCCTCCACGCACACGTGGGCCAATAATGGGGGGAAAGGCGTCCCGGGGCTGGGGTGGCGGGACACAACCGTGGCGGGGGGCGGGGGGGCACTGTCTGGGGAGCACATCCGAGGGATCCTCTCCTCCACAGTGCCGAGGGACCCAGCCAGGACCCCTCGATTCCTCCTAGAGGCAGGCCCGGTCAGGGCGGGGGGTCACGCAGAGGCCTGCCTTCGGCTCCCGGGGGAGGGCGCCCCCAGACCTTGCCGGGTGGGGTGGGGGCTAGCGTCCCGCCAGCCTGCACCCCGAGTCCCGCGTCCGCGTGGGGGGAGAGGCCGGGGCGCCGGGGGCGGGGCGGGAGTCCCGAGGGAGGGTCGGGGCGGGGGGGGGTCCCCGGCCCAGCCCATCCCCCACCGGTCCCTGGCCCGCGGCGGGGGCACCCCGGCGGGGCGGCGGGAGGGACGCGCGCCTTTCCCGTCCCGCCTCCTCGGGCTTCCCGACTCCGGGGCCCGGCGGCGGGGGGCGCGGGGGGCGCGGGCCGAGCGAGGGGCGTACCTGGGTCAGGCAGAGCGGGGACGAATACATCCCGGGCGCGGCGGGAGGCGCAGGGCCGGCCGGAGCGGGCGCGCTGAACTTACTGAGTCATTTTTCCAAACCCCCCCCCGTGGCCGCGGCCGGCGCGCTCCTCGCCGCCTCCTCCCTCGGTCTCCCTCCTCCCTCCCTCCCGCGCTCGCTCTCTCTCCCTCTTCCTTTCCTGTCCCCCCCTCCCTCTCTCCTCCTCCGTCTCTGTCTCTCCGTGTCTCTGTCTCTCCTCCCTCTGGCAGCCTCCCCCCCTTCCTCCCCCCAATTTCCCTCCCCTCCCACCCGAACCTCCCACTTCTCAACATCCAACTTTCAAAGAAACGAGGGAAAAAAGAGCGCGAGCGGGGAAGGAAAGCCGCTCCCCCCCCCATGCCCCATGAACCCCCATCATAGCTATTATTACGAATTACGAGCCGCCCTGGTCCCGGGCACCGGACGGGAACCAACCGGCCGCGCAGAGCCCGGTCGCCACGGGTCCCCGTGGACTGCCCACCCGAGTCAAGTGGGGACGGGGTGCTGGGCTGTTGCTGGACACTTTGGGGCCGGAGGTGGATTTTTAGGATCCCCCCCCCCGCCCCCGCAACCCTCCCCGCGCTGGCCGGGAAGTTGGAGAAAAGAGCCAAGTTTGGGGGGGGAGGGAAAGAATGAAGAAGTGACGTGTGCAGAGGCCGGCGCCAGCGCGCGTCTTTCCCCTTAAAGATGTACGACCCGGGGTGCAGGGCAGGAGTGGGGGGTCCCACAGCATCCTCTCCCCCTGCTCCCGGGAGAGCCAGACATGGGCTGCAGTTCCCCCCTGGCACAGAGGCTGGCTCCAAGTGCACTCTTCCCCACCCCACCAGTCCTGAAGGTCCCAACTAACCCGAGAGCCTCCAGGAATCTGCTCTCACCCCTTCAGTTAGCACCAAAGGGGAACTAGGTGTGTGTGGGGGGGGTTGCTTTGGCATCCCCCATTAGTCACCCCAACATCCCAGGAGGATGTGTCCAGAACCTCAGGTTGGCCAGATAAACCCTTGCAGCCTCTTCTCTGGGTGTCCAATAATTCCTACTGAGCCTAGGAGTGTGCCCATTTCACAGATCTGGAAACTGAGGCACGGTGAGTGGCTTGGCGCCAGGCCACCTGGCCCCAGAACCCACCTTTCTAAAGCTCCATTGTTCTCCCTCTAGAGAAACTGGGCACAGACCTGACCTCCCCCAGTCTCTGCCCCCAGGGTGCCATGACCTCAACTGTCCCCCTTTCACCCCCTGAATCCTCCCAGCTTCAACTGCAGAAGCTCCCATTCCCACCCCACAGACTAGGGTGATGTGTCCCTCTGCCCCTTGGTGTTGTCCCCTCTAAAGTGCACTAACAGTGCCCATTCATGGGGTCCATGGGCATAAGGATAATGACACTTAGCAGAGCCTTGACCTTGGGTCAAATGTGCACCAAGACATTCTTAGAAAGCCTGATGATTTTGATTTGTCTCTCCCGGTGTCCTGATGCCAGATGATACCCTCTTGCCAACTTGGGGCAGGTGCCCCATGCCCAGGGTAATGGGAGGTGCCAGGAACCCTATTATTCTCCCACGTTAAAGGGAGGAAACAGGCTCAGGGTCCCAGGGCTAGACTAGGAGGGAGCAGGGTTCCTACGGAGCACGTATTCCCTGGGCCACACTGACTCCCCATTGCATGTGGGTGTCCGTTATTGAAACAAACAGTGCTTAGCACATCATGAGCACTTCACAAATGTTTGAAAACCCCTTGGCTGTCAGGCGGCCGGTGGGGGGGGGGTGCATTTAAAACTCCAGGATGAATGGGGAAAGTCAGGTGTCTAGGAATCCAAATGCCAACATAACATAAAGCAATATTTTATTATTTTTAAATGGCCAGGAACACAGAGCACAAGATTCCAAATTCACAGACATTTAAAAGTTACACTTGACTGCGGAGGGTTCTCCCAGCTCAGCCCCCTCATTCCCGCCCAGCCTGCCACCTGAGCTCCTTTCCAAGGTGAAGTCTGGAGAGCACAGACTGCCCCTCTCAGAGCCTCAGTCTCCACATCTGTAAAATGGCAACAGTGCTGGGACGCCTGGAGGAGGGTTGGAGATGGGAGTCCTGAGGTCACCTGTGTGAACACTGTGGGCACAGTGCAGAGTAGAACCTTCTGCAAATTCCCGAACACCAGTGGACTGTTACAAATCTATATATTCTAGTTCGGGTGGGAGGGGCCCTGCGGCGCACACAGTAGGTCCACAGCTGGCCCGCTCTGGCGCAGGCTTGCAGCCTGGTCTCCGTCTCCTCCAGCAGCAGCTACACTCCTGTGTGCCTCAGCTTCCCCTTGGTGAAAAAGGGCGAAGGTAGTTTCCACCCCCTGGGTTATTACGGGTGAACCAGGGACTATTTGGGCTGAGGTCAACTGCACCGAGCAGTTATCCGAACAAAGCAATCGGTGGATTTGGACCTGTTTGTGCAAGGGTCCAGAAGGGGACCGGGGGGCATGATTTAGCTCCGGGCACTTTGGAGCACAATTTAGCTCATTGGTTAAAAAATTAAAAATGCACTCTCCTTATCATTCATTGTGCCTTCTCGCTAACTGTCCCTGATCCAGACGCACAAGCAGCGTGTTGCCCACTACTCTACCAGTAATGGCAACAATTTGGGAACAGGGCACCGTGTCCCTCTGCGGAGGGCCAGATCAGTAATGCCAGCATGGGCACAGGCTGGAACACTATGCAGCTCCTAGAAGAACAAGAGGCTCCCACCGGCAGATGCCTCTGAGAGACACACAGCGGGGAAAACAAGCTGGAGACCAGGGCTTCCCACCCGAGGGTGCTCTGGATCATTCTCGGCTGGGGCTTGGGGCATCCTAAACACTGTGGGGGAGGGGTGCTGAGCAGCATCCCTGGCTGGAGCACCCTCAGTCCTGACCACCGCAGATGTCCCGAGACATGGCCCAGTGTCTCCTGGGGGCAGAACAGTCCCTGGGTGAGACCAACCCCACTCACTGTAAATGCTGCAAATAGACTCAAGATCTCACTGGGGATTGTTTTTACAAAATATGCAAGCATCCTTTATAAGACTATGTACCTGTTACATGTTCAGACGAAGCTGAATGAAACCAGAGCATCCCCCGGAGTGGGGACCCACACAGGTAGGTGTGATGAGGCAGGTTGGTTTTCACTTGGGATACTTTGGTATACTCTTTAGATGTGCACGAATGGTCTGTCTCATTAAAAACAAACTTTTAAAAAAGCGAGTGGCATTCACAGAGCAGCTCGGGCAGGGACCATAGGTGCCCACCAAGTAACTCCAGAGCGACCACCCTCCAGAGAACAGAGGACACAGCACCGTGCCAGGCCTTGGGGACGCACACTTGGGACAGCGTCACTCCTCCTCGGCCCTTGGTGTTCCCGTTTCACAGAGGAGAAACTGAGGTTCTAGAAGGGGACGCTGAGGTCTTTGGTCTTGATAAGTAAAGGCAGGACGGGACACAGGGCTGGCAGAGACATGCAGCACACACACCATGCCACACAGATACTCACGTCACACGAATGCAGACACACACAGTCACACACCCGTGACACAAACACATAAAGGTTCACCTGGACGCAGGCCCACCCACAAACACAGACGTCCCCACACCTGGCCTCAAGCATCATGACAGAAGGGCACCCAGGGATCACAGACTCAAACAAAGCACACGCATCCACACAGACTCGGGCACACTCAGGAGACACACAGACCCACTCGAGTGCACACACAGCCATGACCACAACACACGTACACTCCTTCACAATCACACACTCACACCCCAACACAACCATACACACCTAGGATCACACCCGCCCACGAGCAGAACTGCTCCCAGGATCCCTACGCAGGGGATCCTGCGTAGGCACAGGATCCTGGGGGCACATATGTGAAATAAGCACACCCCTGCTCCTCCCCCCTGGCAGTCCCATGGACACCCCCAGCCCGCGCCCCCTGCCCCCCGCCCCCGCAGCCGGGCTCAGAGCTCTCCAGGTCCGGCCGGAGGCGGGGCGGGTGGGGTGGCTCCTCTGCGCTCTCAAAAGGGCAGGTGCCTGTGTGTGGTTGCGTGTGCCCCTCTGTGTGCGTGGCGTTATGTACGCCTGTGTCATGGGTGTGAATGTTCCTGTGCCCTGCACCGGGTGGGGGACAAGGGGAGAGGCTTGCACTGGGGAGGGCAGCCCAGGTGTCCCACTGCACAGGAGTGTGGTGGGAGCGTTGTGTTTCAGCGCTGGGGACGAGTGCAGGGGAGGGTGAGGACTGGCAGGGGGTGGGAAGTTTACCAGACTATGGGACCCTGAGGGTTGGGTGCCAAGGTATCCCTGTGTCCATGTAGGACGCCTTTTTCCCTTTCCCAAACAGCCCCCCAAAATGGGATGCACGTTCAAAGAAAAAAGCAGAGACTCCGGCCTGGCCTTGGTGCTTTTATATTTAGAAAATTATATAAAGTGCCCTGGGGTGGGGGTGGGGGTGCAGCGGGGATTCCCCTGTAGGGGAGAAAACAACACTTTGTGCCCGCCCCGTCTGTCCTCACAGGGGGCAAGTGCAGGGAGGCAGGACTGGGAGGGTGGTAGCTCCTAGCATAGAGAGGGTGAGGGGGTTTCCTTGGCCACCCTCCTGAGCCCGACCTGGCCCGCGCGCTTCTGTTACCGGCCATCCCTCGGGACCTCCTCCGCCGCGGAGTTGGGGGGACCCCCACCGCCCCGCCTCCCTCTGGGGCAGGTCCCCGCGCACGCGCAGCCCCTGGCGGGAGAAGGAGCCGCCACCGTGTGATCGTGTCCCGGCGCCACCTCGTGCCCGATCCTCAAGCCAGGACCACCTGGGGCCTCGCGGATGGGGTACCCCGAGTCGGAGGGAAGTGGAGGGGACGGTGTGTGGGGGGTGAGATGAGGGGACAGAGTTTTGGCATGGTAGAGGAAACACCCGTCCCTCACTCAGCAACCCCGGTTACAGGAAAAAAGGAACTGGGGGTGGGGGCGAGGGACAGTGTAGACCCATCCCCAGGAATAGTCATTCGGCGCTAATCACACGCACACAGTGACACCCAACTGTCCCCTGGGACACAGGGACACGACACAGTTCCCCACTCACCAGCAACCCCCTAACCGCCACACATTCACATGGGGATACCCCACGGGTCACCCAGGGACATCACGGCCCTCGGGGACACACAACCCCGCCGTAGAGCTTCACAACACCTTCCCACAGGGACGCACGGTTACCCAGACACACACACTGTCCCTTAGCCGCACAATGCTCTAACACACACGCAACACAACACACACAGAGCCACGTGGATGCGCAGACACACACAGACACATAAAGGAGAGGACTCGACGCCTCGAGACCCACGGACCCATGGCCAGAGACGGGACCACCCAGCCGTACAGACACGCGGGCGCATCCCCGGCTTCCCGTGCTGACCCGTTTGGGAGCACAGAAGCCCCCAAACGCACCCCTCGGGTGCCGGATGCCAACGACGCCCGCGGACTGGACACCGGAACCCTCAAGTGCAGCCACCGACGCTAGCGGGCCTGGGGCGCGCCGGGCCGAGACCGGGTGACCCCTCCCGGCTGGGACCCCGCGCGCGCCGCGGAGGGGCCGGGGTCGACCCGGGGGCGGGGCTCAGGCATCGCAAGGGCGGGCGGGGTGGCGGCCCCCGCGCGGCGCCGAGCGCAGCCGCCCGCCCGGCTCCAAGTTCAAGGCGCCCGGCGGCGGCCGCTGCGCGCTCTCCGCCCCTCTCCGCAGCGGCCATTTTCCGCTAGCTGGCGCGCGGCGCTTGCCCGGGCCGGGGCACCCCGCGGGGGCCGCCGCGACCCCCGCCCCGCACGGCCCCGGGCGGGCGCCCCCTCCTCGGCCCACGCTCCCCCGCGGGCTGCGCGCTCGGGGGTCGTGCGCTCCGGGCCGCGCCCTCCCGCCTCCGGCCCGGCCAGGGAGGAGGCGGGAGCCGGGTCTGGGGGGGACCCTCTCCCGGGAGCCCCGCCCTCCCCGCTAAGTCCGCGGCGCCCGCCAGGGGCCCCCCACTTGGGGTCCCCCGCTGAGCCCCGCGCGCCAGCTCCGCCCCCAGCCGCGGCGGGGGGAGGAGATCGGCGGG
Source organism: Leptonychotes weddellii (assembly GCF_054177405.1). Lineage (NCBI taxonomy): Eukaryota > Metazoa > Chordata > Mammalia > Carnivora > Phocidae > Leptonychotes > Leptonychotes weddellii. Next base: position 1,958,260 of record NC_138369.1, on the reverse strand, counting down.
CGGGGGTCCCGCAGCCGCGGTCGGTGTGTGGGGGGGTCCCCGCCTCGAGCCCCTCCCCTGGGCGGCCCCCGCCCCCTGCCCCCCCAGACCTTGCAACTTTCGCCGGGAGCCCACGCACCACCCCAAAAACTCCCCGGGCGAAAACGAAAGTGGGGGCGGCGACGTACCATGGCGCTGCTGCGAGGAGGCGAGGCCGGCGCCGGAGCGAGCGCGCTCGGTCCCCGGCGAGGGGGGGCCGGAGGCGGCGGGAGGAGGCGGCGAGGGAGGGCGCGCGGGGGAGGGAGCGAGCGCGCGAGGGAGGGGGCGCGCCGCGCCCGCCCCCCCGGCCCGCAGGACCCTCCCCTCGGCCCGCCCTCCCCCCGGCCCCGCGCGCCGCCCGCGCCTCAGGCCGCTCCGCGCCCGGGCTCCGGCTGCGGCGGCTCCCGCTGCGGCTCCATCCCCGGCCCGGCCCGCGCGAGGGGAGGCCGAGCAAGCGGCCTCCGCGGCGGGTCGTGGGGCCCAGGTCGGGCTGGCTGCGGAGGAAGCGGATCCACCTTCGCCGCGGCGCGCGCGCGCTCACACACACACTCACACACACACACACACACACACACGCAGAGGGCTCAGGGACACTCGCGGCCCGGGCCTCCTCGACTCCGACACGGACACACAACGCACACCGACGCGCGCAGACCCACACAGTCGCGCTTGCAGCTTGTTACAGACACACACAGCCTGCGGTGTCATCCAGACACACGGGGACCCACGCTCACGGCCGATGGGGTGTCTCGGACGCACACCTCCTGCAGGATGCCACGAACACAGACTCACAGGGCCTGCGGGTGTCACCCAGACACTCGGGGACTCACATATTCACAGCCTGTGGGGTGTCACCCAGACAACCACAGGCTCCACGCTGTCACACACAGACTCACAGCCTGCAGGGTGTCACCTGGACACTCACACAGATTGACAATCATAGAAAGACACTCCAGACCTCGGACTGACCTGCACACCGACCCCCAGGACCCCTCCCCCAGGCGATCGCGCCAGCCACCCGGGCCGTGAGTGCAGGTGTCCCGGATACACGCAGTCACAACAAGCACGCATAGCGGCGAGACGGGACAGATGGGGACACAGACTCGGAGGGCGACAGACCTGGGGGGCGGGGGTCCCCTGGGGGTCCCGCAGGGGCTCCAGCGGGGTGGGGGGCAGGGAGAGCGCGCGGCGGCTTCACAGGTTGGGGGTGAGCGGGCGCCCCCTCCCCGGGTCAGGATTAATGGTGGCGCCTCGGCAGCGGGGGGAGGGGCGGGGCCGAGGAGGGTCAGCCCCCCGCCCCTGCCGCGCGGGCAGCGGTGAGCTGGGACGCTGTGCCGCAGCGCCCCCCCCATCCCTGAGCGCTCTCCCGCAGTCCCCCTCCTCCCGCAGCCGCAGCGCAGGCACCGCCCCCTCCCCCCCGTCCCTGGCTCTGCGTCTGGCGCAGCTGGGGGACGACGGGAGGGGTCTTGCCCGAGCCCGGTGGGTGGAGGAGATTCTGTTATCGTCCTTCTGTCTGGGTTTCCCTCAGCCTGCGACCCCAGTTCCCCGCACTGGGGCTCCAGGATTCAGGGACTCTTTTGGAGAAGAGGTTCCCAGCTCCCCCAGGGAGGACGCCAGGGTTTAGGGTGGGGGCCGGCGGCATCTCAGGACGAGAATCAGGCCCTGGACCGCCCTTCTGGAGCCATGGCTGACTCTGGGGGCTTCTGGAAGTTGATTCTGCGGTTCTGTGTGCGCGGCTGGGCATCCCAGAGGCTGGGAAATCTCAGACAAATGGGATATGACAGCAAGCCTGCCTACATAGTAGGTGCTCAGTAAGTCTGGGCTACACGGAGCAGATCTCCACCAGGCCCGGAGCACCCGCTCTGAGAGCTGAGGTCTCATCGCCTCTGCACGCTCTCCCAGTGTTTCAGAAGGGAAAACTGAGGCCCAGAGAGGGGACCTCATCCTCCCCCTTTCCACCAGCCTGTCAGAAGCTTGAGGACCCTAATCCTAACGCCTTCTTCAGGGTTCTCCGCGGGTGGGAGGGGAAGGTTCTGCAGGTGGCCTCCCCTCTCACAGACGTGAAGCCAGAGGAAGTGGGGTGGCTACTCTGGCTCAGGGGAGGGAAGGGTTAAGTGGATAGAGACCCCTTCCCCCACCCTCTGTCTCTCTCACCCTCTCCCTCTTTCCACCCCCCCATCTCTAATCTGCCTCTGTTAATCCCCAGCTTGAATCCTCTGCCCCTCCCTCTTAGGGACCTGAGAGGAAGGGTGAGGGGAATGGGTTGATAGCTGCCAGACCCCAGGGATTGGAGCCCAGAGGATAGTCAGGGGGGCACAGAAGCAGCCCCCACCATCACTTTTCCCAGAGGCCACTCCTGGACTGCAGGAACAGTGCTTTATGGGACCAGCTCCGTTACCCTTCCCAGCAACCCTATGAGGTGAGTGTTAGTAACTCCATCCCCATTTCATGAGTGGGGAAACTGAGGCCCAGGGAGGTTTAGACAAGTGCCCAAGGTCACCCAGCTGGTCTGGAGGATGCTTTCCTGACTAACGTCCTCATAATTTTAGCTTCTTTTGTGATCTGAATAGGCTGAGCATCTCTCAAATCATCAACTCCTGTTTCCTGAGTTTCTGCCTCTGCAGAACAAGGACCCCCCCCCCCCTTTCCTCCAGATGTGTTGGCCTGCTGTGCTTTTAGTCCATTACATTCCTGGGAGGCAGACTGAGTAGTAAACGTATGAAAGGTGTCCAACCTTACAAAGACCAAAGAAAGGATAGCAACACGTAAGAAAATACCATCTCTGGCACTCATCAAAGTAGGTAAAGATTTTTACATTGATAAAAGCTAGTGCTGGTGAGGATAGGGTGAAGCAGGCATTTTCATAAATTGCTTGGAGGTGAATGTGTGTATCAATTGGGAAAGCAGGTTGGCATGCATGGCAGAGGCCTCAGACAAGTTCAGGCCTCATGGTCCAGCTTCTGGGAGTCTGTCTCCAACTTAACGTATGATTGCCCCCGAAGATGTCCTTCGCCATATGCTTGTGAAAATTGCTACAAAACCGTGTTTCTCAGCCCTTTTTTCATGATATTCCCTCTTGACTTTTTCTTTCCTGATCACTTCTCACTATACCGCGTATAGACTGAATGTTTGCCTTTATGCTTTATGCACATCTGTGTTTTGTACATTAGAAGAGTAAGATTTTATGCACCACCCACCCCACCCCAGGACCAATTTCTGCCCCTGTTGAGAATGCATGTCACCAGTCATGGTGTAGCCTTCTGATGAAATGTGATACGGTCCTTTAAAAAGAATGAAGTTCCATTAAGAACAAGACAACTACTCGAAAGGAAAAACATGCAGAAAGCATGAACAGGCATATTACGAATGATGAGCCAGGAGTGGTCAACAAGGGCATAATGAGATGTCCAGCCTCTTTGAGGATCAAGGGAATGCATGGTCAGGCCATAACAAGGCCCCGTGTCCCCCTTATCATGGCCATAAATTAAAAATGTCCAGCGATGGGGCGCCTGAGTGGCTCAGTCATTATGCATCTGCCTTCGGCTTAGGTCATGGTCCCGGGGTCCTGGGATCGAGCCCCACATCGGGCTCTCTGCTCAGCGAGAAGCCTGCTTCTCCCTCTGCCTGCCGCTCCCCCTACTTGTGTTCCCTCTCTCGCTGTCTCTCTCTCTGTCAAATAAATAATAAAAAATTTTTAAAAAATGTCCAGCGATACCAAATGTCAACAAGGTTGTGGGTACACAGAGCACTTCCATACAGCATCAAATCTGGAAAACAGACTGACGTGCATCACAACACTGGCCATCCACAGGCCATGTAACGGCCTTTCCTCTCCCGGATACCTATCCACAAGAAACCTTTGCTTGTTGCTTCCGGGAAACATGCCCCACAATGGTCATCACTGCACCGTGAAGAAGGCAAAAACCCAGAAACCACCCAAATGCCCATCACTGAGAGAGTGGAGAGATGCATTGTGGGAAATTCACCTCCTGGCATATTCATCAGAGGCCCAGCAGTGTCCTCAGCCACAGGTGAACAGTGTAGAGGGACGGAGCAACAGGACATCCATTGGGCAGTGAGCCCCCCAATGTTCCACACAGCATGATAGCCTCCTTATGAAGTTAGAGTACTTGAAACGAAATGACAATTCATAGCAATTGGAGATATGCTTATGTTTAAGCAGGGGGAAAGGATGAATTCCAGATGGAGGAGTGTGGTCACTTTCAGAGGGAGAACCCAGACAGCAGGATGGGGTTATTGCTAAAATTCTCTTTATCCAGGTGGTGTTGAGCTGGTGGGTATTTATTCTATTAGCAAACTTTAAAATTTACGGATAAATGGAACTGTGATGAGAGTAAGTCGTGAGTCAGACTGGGACTGAACTCATTCTGGCATCTAAAGCCCAAACAAAACGCTGAACCACTAGCTCAGAAGGACGTGTGAGAGGAAACTGTCAGCTCCACGCGGCGGGGGTAGGGGGTGTCCTTCTGGTTAGCTCATAGCTGCATCCCTGACACTGAGAACAGCTCCTGGTATGTAGTAGGTGCTCAATAAATCTTTGTTGCATGAATGAAAGCCTCAGAGGGACCAAAGGCCTTGTAAAATCCCATTTTAAAAACAAATCACAGGGGTGCCTGGGTGGCTCAGTCAGTTAAGCATCTGACTCTTGATTTCAGCTTGGGTCATGATCTCAGGGTTGTGAGATCGAGCGCCATATCGGGCTCCATGCTGGGCATGGAGCCTGCTTAAGATTCTCTCTCTCGGGGGCGCCTGGGTGGCTCAGTCGGTTAAGCGTCTGCCTTCAGCTCAGGTCGTGATCCCTGGGTCCTGGGATCGAGCCCCATATCGGGCTCCCTGCTCGGCAGGAAGCCTGCTTCTCCCTCTCCCACTCCCTCTGCTTGTGTTCCCTCTCTCGCTGTGTCTCTCTCTGTCAAGTAAATAAATAAAATCTTAAAAAAAAAAAAATTCTCTCTCTCCCTCTCCCTCTGTCCCTCCCCACCTCCCACTCTAAAAAAAAAGGAAAGAAAAAAATCACACATGTATATGTGTATATAATGTATTGACCTGTATTATATATTATATATGTATATAAAGTGTATAACAACATGTATGTATTCATGGGTTCATTATTTATGTAGTGTATATAAAACGTCTATGCTTTAAATATGTTAGGTATAATACATATATATGTATGTAACATGTCTTATATAAAATGTATATGCATTCAAAGCTATTATGTATTGTTATATATCATATAATGCATATTCATATATTATGTATGTGTATATATTAAATATGTTAATTAAATAATTAAACATATTTAAAAGAATCACACACACCGCTCCCCACCCCCACCCACCCCCCGCCCAGGGTTACTCAGTCATAGCACTGGCGTGAACTTATGTCTAAGATGCTTTGCTACGGAGGGGAACCCAAATCGCTGAATGATGAAGACATCCTTCCAACATTTATGGCTGAGCATAGCCAGAGCCACACGGGGCCGCGGAAGCAGGCCCCCCAACCCCCGTGGGGCGGGAGCCATGCCTAACCCCATTCTGCAGTTGTGGGAACTGAGACCCAGAGAGTTACTAATTACCCAAAGTTCCTCTCTCCTCAGCCCTGCCCCAGGAGCACAGAAGCAGTCCTGGACAATAAGTAAACCCATGGGCGCGGCCACGTGTCTGGCTTCTCTCTCTCAGCATAATTGTTTTGAGGTTCATCCATCTGTCACGTATCCCAATAGCTCATGCCTTTTTATTGTTGGCTAGTGTCCCCTGTCCAGACAGGTCACAGCTTGCTTATCGGGCTCACCTGCCGATGGGCATCTGCGGTGTTTCCTCAGACTGTTACAAATAAAGCTGCTGGAACTTCTGGGTGCAATGTCTTATGAGCCTTCCCTTTCATTCTTCCTGGTGAATGTCTGGGAGTGGAATGGGTCATAGGCTGAGTGCGTTCATACAGAAGTGTGTGCACTGCCGTAAGCTTTCCTTTCTCCTGGGTGAAGACCCAGGGGTAGAACGCTGGATCCCGTGGTAGTAGGCGTGTGTCTAGCTTTTTAAGAACTTGCCAAACTGTTTTCCAAAGTGGTGATACCCACCAGCAGGGTTGGGGCGTCCTCGCTGCCCCACCTCGGGTGGCTGAGCTTGAACAAACAGAGGAGCAGATGAAGGGGAAAAGTGGCAGCAGTGGTGGGGGGTGAGGTAGTGGGCAAGATGACGGATGGAATTGAGCAGGGACTGGATTATGCAGGGACTGAATAGGTTCTTGTTTGCAAAGTGCCTAGAACAGGACCCAGCATGCAGCGAAGGATAGAGGAGAGTCTGATGCATGAAAACAAAGCCAGCTGGAGGTGTGAGGCTGTGCGCCCCCACCCCACGGCTCTACCTGAGTACCTGGGAATAACCTGAGTGCCCAGCGGTAGGGGGTTGTAGAGGAAATGTCACAGGATAGGGGAGCAGGCAGGCTTCCCACAATGGTCAGTGGTGTGGGAAAAATGGTGGTGATGTGACTTTAAAGGGGGAAAAAGAGCATGTGATTTTTGTACAAACCACATATTTCATAACAATAGTGAGTACAAGTATACCAAGCTCACTTTGTGCCCTGCACTGTTCAAAGTTACTCAGGGGTCAAACACTCCCGTAAAGAGCCAGAGATTAAATATTTTCGGCTTTGCCAACCACATGGTCTCTGACGCACCTACTCAGCTTTGCCCTTGTAGCTTGAAAGCCAAAAGCCACCAGGATGGCATATCAACAGATGGGCCGTGTACCAATAAAACTTTATGAACACCAAAGCATAAATTTCACATAACCTTCACAAAATATTATTTTTTAGATTTCTCACAACCATTTAAGAATGCAAAAATAATTCTTAGCCCGTGTTGCACACAAAAATATCTGGTCCCTGGAATGTAGTTTGCTGATTCCCGCATTAACTCATCGCTGCTGCCCCAGGGGAAAGATAACTGTCATCATTCTCACTGTATGGATGAGGAAACTGAGACACAGAGAGGTTGAGAGAATTGTCCAAAGTCACACAGCCAATACGTGGGAAGCCTGGGATTTAAAGCTGGGCAGTGTGGCTCACAAGGGCCATCTGCCTAACTCCCAGACAGTCTTGCCTTCCAGCCGTTAGCTGTGTAAAACGGTAGGAAAAGAGAAAGGTGGAGGGGGGAATAGTCCAGGAGAAAAGAGATCACAATTGCAACAACGGTGTTAGACGATTTTTTTTTTTTCTAAACTCTTTCTCCTTGTCAATGTTGCTGTAGGCGGTGTTACTATAATGGGGGGGGGGAGGGGTGTTCAGATTTTGCAACAGAAGCCAGTGTCCTCACCTTTGCAGAACTTTCTCAGCCCTCAGATGTTCCCTCTGCAAAGTCTCATCACCCCCCACCCCTTGAATCCTCCGGAAGCTTGGAGGTTAGCTATAGCAGGTATCATTATGCCCATTTTATAGATGAGGAAATTGAGGCCCGCAGGTGGCCCAGGAGCCCTGATAACAGCTTTCATTGTGTAGGCAGCCATTTCCGGCTATTATCCCATTTAGTGCTCAAACAGCCCCGGAGGCAGGCAGGGGAGGCCTGATTAGCATGTTTGGTAGAAGAGACCTCACTCAGGCCAGAAGGAAATGACTTGCCCAGGGTCACACGGTGGGGAAGCTGGTGTGACCAGGTCTGCTGGGGTCCTGTTCCCTCGGGAATGCTGGGACTGCCCTGCACGCTGGGTGCCAAAGCGCCTGGTGCCTCTTTCTCAAGGCTCTCCCCTCTCTGGTGTCTGTCTCCGGGGCGGGGGGCGGGGGGGGCTGGACTTGAGATCTTCGTATTTTCAGCCTTGCCATAGCCCTCCCCGAAACTTTGGATTGGGCCTGGCACAAGCTAGATCCTCAGAGCCGAAATGAGGGTGAGGCACTTATGGGGTCCTGCAACATTGCAGGGAGGGGGGCACCAAAAACTCAGTCCTCAAGATGGCTAATCTCTGAACACAATCTTTTCAAGAATCAAAATGAATGCCGACAATCCACAACTAACAAAACAATCCTGTTTAAATAAAGACAAGGTCAGTATCACTGATTTGTGGTTTTTGGCCTCAAGCTTGCACCTGGTACCCCTCAGCCCTGGAGGTCCAGGCGGATGGAAGGCCAGATCCAAGGGGGCCTGGAGGGGGCCCTGCGGTGGATGGGAAGGGCATCCCAGGCAGAGGGACCAGCTCAAGCAAAGGTGTGGAGGCAGCTAAGTCTGTTGAGTAACCAGCGGGAGAGGGGGCTACCGCAGTGGGGCGGGGGGGGGGGGGGTGGAGCTTGAAGGCCATGTGCGCGGTCCTTTGAGGAGGCTGCCCCCTTTTCTGCAAAATGCAGGGATGCGGGTGGATGATGAGAGCTTCCAAACTCCCTTCCCGCCACCCCCACTCCCAGCCGCCAAGCGCAAGGCCAGGAGTGTGATTTTCAGGGTGAGCCCAGCCTAGGCTTCGTTCCAATCCCTTCTTCCTGCCAACAGCTCTCTCTCCTCCTTTTGATTCTGTTGGAAAAAAAAAAACCTCTCCCTACCCCCCCCCAACCGCTGCCGGGAGGAATCTGACCTGGCAG
>NC_138369.1:1901158-1949562 GCF_054177405.1 Leptonychotes weddellii | reverse complement strand
GGGCACAGAGGTGTGGAAGAGCTCCCTGCCTCGGTTTCCCCCCAGGAGGGCAGCAGGGCTGCTCCAGGGACCCCTGGCCCCCTCCAGGGCTCAGCTCCACACGCCACCCCACCCCCCCCCGACCTAAGACCATCTGTTCATCATTGAGAACCTCAGCACTGGGGTTTCATTGGCGGAGAGATTCTGGAGCTAAGGGGCAAATCCTGGGTCCAAAGTGGAGGAGGAGAGGGCTGGCCCAGGCCTCAGCCACCTAACCCCCTTGGTCCGAGCTGGGCTTCTGGGCCGGGTGGGCTTTCGGGACCCCTACACTTGTCTACACACACCCACATGGACCCATCTCCTCTGTTCCCCAGGAACAGTGCTGGATGACTTCTGACACTGGCTAGAACCAAGGCCCAGCCAACTGTTTAGCCAAGGCTCGCCAGGCCACAGAACCTCTCCACAAACACAAGCCAGGTGTCGTCTTGGTTACTCCCCCACCTCTAGTTCAAACAGAAATCCCGTGGACCTATAAAGAGGGCCGAAGTCTGCTGCGGGTGGCTGTTCTTTTGCCAGCACATGGGGGCCCTGTCCAGCCTCTCGAGGCACAGTGGGGGGACCCCCGCCTGGTTCTCCTTGCCATGCCTGCTCCTCCCTCTTGTAGCCCAATGAACCCCTGGGGTTCCCCTAGGGCTGGGGGGTGGGGCAGGACAGACACTGGAACTTGAGGTGGGGGGGGAGAGTAAGGATAATTATAGTCATCTTTCATGAATTCATTCATCGACATTTGTTGAGCACTTGCTGTGTGCCAAGGGCTGTTCTGGGCCCTGAGGATGCAGCAGGGAACAAAAAGTCAAAATTTCTGCCCTCATGGAGCTGATGATCCAGTGGGGGAGACAGATGGTGAGCAAGATGCCGAAGTGGAATGAATGTACAGTGTGCTGGGTAGTGGTATCACAGAAAAACCATGCTGGGGGAGAGAGGGAGGGGAAGTGGGGGGTCAGGCTTGGGGGTGCAACTTGAAGGAGCTGAGACATGAGGGAGGTGAAGTAGGAGGCAGGTGGATGTCTGGGGGGAGAGGTTTCCGAGGGAACAGCCCATGCAAAGGTCCTGGGGTACGGATGGGCCTGGCACGTTGGAGGAACAGCCAGGAGGCCCATGTGGCTGGAAAAGAGTGAGTGAGGGGGAGAGAGGGACAGGGGGGCAGGTCGTGTAGGGCCTTGGGGGCCACGGGGAGGACTTGGGCTTTTACCCCCAGGAGGGTGGAAGCCCGGGGAGGGGGGTGGTGGGGTGGTGGGCAGGGAAGGGCGGGACCTGACTCAGGGACTCCCGGGCGCCCTCTGGTGGCCCCTTCAGGGAGGACAGGCTGTGAGGGGCGAGGGCGGGAGCCGGGGGACCAGGACCCAGGGGACCGCACTGTTCCGGGTGGGCGACGATGAGGGCTGGAGCAGATGAAGGCTGTGCACCTACTATGTGCCTTTCTTCACATCAGCTCTCCAAGTAGGTCTTATTACTCCCCATCTGATGGACAAGGAGATTATGGCCCAGAGACGGAAAGGCTTTTGCGGCAAATCCCACAGCCCCTAGGTGGCACGTCACATCTCCCCACTGTCTAAAGCCCTCCATGGGTAAAGTCCTCCCCACTGCCAACAGGCCCTGCAGGAGGACCTGCCCCGTCCCCTCCCTGTCCTCCCCTCTCTCTGCCCCCCTCGTTCACTCTGCTCCAGCCGCAGAGGCCGCCTGGATGTTCCTCCAACACGCCTGGCCCAGGGCTGCCCCAGGCTCTTTGCACGTGCTGTGCCCTCTGCCGGGACCCGCTCTCCCTCTAATGCGGCGTATGAATGACTTACTGAACTTTTAAGCATAATTCTGGCTCTGAGAACGTGGTAACATCCCGGGGACACATATCTGGGCACAGATGAGGTTTGGGAGTGCTCCCTGAAACCAACCCTCAGTGGCCCCATATTAGGAAGCACCAGCAGAAGGCCCGCTGTAAGGGACCGAGACCGCGGGATTTGGGGGACCTAAGGGACCCACCCCCAACGCTTTCACTGCGCCAATGGGCTTCCCCGGGGGTGTGGCCTGACTCGCTGGGGCCTTCTCATTGGCCAGGCCGTACCCAGCTTCTCCCGATAGGCCACGCGGCAGGCTCCGGCTCCACCTGGGCCCTGCCTCTCCCCTGCCATCCCGTGCCCGGGATTCCACCGTTTGTCCTGGTGCCCGGCTCTGAGTTGCCTTTTCTTTCCTGGCGGTGCCCGCGGGCCGAGGCGGCGGCCCTGCCCAGGCTTGCCGGCATGCCGCCCTCCGATGTTGCAACTGTGGCATGCCCTGGGCTCCTTCTGCCAGTTCCTGGAACCCAGGCATGGCCGGGGTGCCGGCTGCCCGCCCCTCCCCAGGTGCGCCCAGAGCCCCGCACGGCGCGGACGCCCGAGGCTGCAGCAGGGGCTGGCTCACCCCGGGTGCCGTGCGGGCCCCTCTCCGAGCCTTGCTGCCCTACCCCGCTACTCTGGGTGCTAACGAGGCCGTAGAGCAGTGGTTCCCGAGGGCGCGCCCCCAGGGGGGACTGGGCCCTCTGTGGCTGTCACAACAGGGGTGCTCCGGACGGGAGTGGGAGGGGGCCAGGGATGCTGCTGCCCCCCCCCGCAACCACCACCACAGTGCCCGGGGCCGCCCCGCAGCGACCCTGCCGGGTGTCCGCGTGCCCAGCAGGGAAACCCGTGTAGGAGACGCCTAGCCATTTTGCAAGCTGGAAAACAGTGCTCGCAAGAAAGGCGCTGCCGGATTATTTGCTCAACAAGCATGTATTGGTTACTGCTGTGAACCGGGAACCAGTGTTTCCCGCCGTGAGAGCTCTGGGAGGTGCAGACAACGAAAACACGACCGATTTATTGTGCACCTACTGTGTGCTGTCTGCACATGAGCTCCTCTCACACCCTCGGACGCAGCCACTTCTGACCCATTTCACAGTTGAGCAAACTGAGCCTGAAGCCAACTTCGGAGCCCCTCACGTCAAGGCCAGGTCCTGCCTGGGGCTTGGTCCCCTGCCTGGTGGCCACTGTCCTCCCCCCTGCTCCCCCTCCCCCCCCCCGCCTCACCGATGCCCTGGGTTGCACAAGAGCATGAGGTAGGTGCTCCCGTGGTCCAGCCCCCATTGCTTGCCTCGGGGAGCGCCGCCTGTTCGCCCACCCAGGGGCCCGCTCCCAGTGGCCACGGCCAGCGGCTTCTCTCATTAGTCAGCCTCGGTTCTGGTGGGTGTTGAATGCTTTGGGTGGCACTGAGCGGTGTAGACAGACTCACTTACTCATATCATACCAGGAATATTAATAGCCAATATTGACAGCAGCCTGCTGGGCACCAGACCTGGCGTTAAATCCTTTGCATGCTCTACTGCATGGACCCCATTTTGCAGATGGGGAACTGAGGCCCAGAGAGGCACGCATCTGTTCCGGGGCTCCGTGGCCTCTACGACACGCGGGTTCCCGGGTCCCCTCTGACTCGCACCTGGGCCTTGCAGGGCACCGTGATGGGACACCCAGGGACTGCTGCCCGATCTCTGCCGAGCTGGGGCCCCAGCCCCTCTTCCCAAAGGTGGGATGTACTGCTTGCTGTTGATGTGCCCAGGGCTTCTGGGCTCCACTCCGTGGCCCTCCAAAGAGCTGGGAGGGGGAGCCAGGCAGCAAGACAGACCGCAGCTAGACACCTGGCAGCACTTCCCAGGTTTGGAGCTTAGTGGAGCAGGAAATCTACCCAATTTTTCTTCCTCTTTGGACACCTTTCACGCCCTTGAAAGTGCAGCAGAGCAAAGAGTGTGTGAGCGATGCCACTTTTGGAAGAAATAGGGAGATTGCGGCTCAGGCAGGTGTGGGTCCTCGCCCATGGGTGGTGGGACTCCTGGCTGGCCCAGGAGCTGGCGCCCTGAATTCTTTGGAATTCTCCAGATGTTGTAGTTTGGAGCTTGGCTGAGCTGGTTTTGCACTTGCTTGCTGTGTGGCTTTCGGCAAAGGTCCAGAGGTGGGACAGCTTGGCCTGCTCGGGGACAGCTCCAAGGCCAAGGAGCGTGCGGCCGGAGTCAAGCCCAGACCTCCGTGGAGGAGACGGGGAAAGGCCTCCGCCCAGCCCCTTTGCACCTGGGTGTGGGCACTTGGGTGTGGGCACGGGCACCGCCTGGCAGGGCAGAGCCTGCCCGCACACGCCCGCCCTGGGCCCAGCCTCCCGAGGCCCGCTCACACCTCTCCAGCCTCACTTCCTTCAGAGGGAGAAACTGAGGCCCAAGTGTGCCAGGACCTCACAGGTGGGAGCCGCTGAAAGATATGGGGCCCGGGGACCCTGCCTACACATCCCCTATTACTGCCCAGATTAGGCATCCCCACTGTGGTGTGGGAACTTGTTGGGCGAGCGGCTTCTGTGTTCGTGGCCTCAGTTTCCCCATCTGTGCAACAGAAACTCGCTAACAAGCTGGCAGATCTCGCCTCAGGGGAGAGAAGATGATCAGCTTCTGGGCCAAAACGTGGGCTGGGGGTTGCCATTGTGGTTTCTGGCCCCACAGAGCCCACCAAGGCCTCCCTCCCTGACCCCCCCCATACCCCCAGCAATCAGGCTTCCGGAGGTTCAAACCCCAGCTCTGCGTGGGTTTGGGCAGGTCGCCCAGGTAGCATGCTCGCTCTGTGCCTGTTTCCCCATCTGCAAAATGGGCCCAGCCACATGAAGACTGCGGCTGTCCCCCTTGGCAGGACTGGCCTCCTGGCCTCCATGTTCCCTTCCTGGGCAGGGCCGGGGATCTCCTCCTCGTACCGTGAGGGTGGCCCCCTGCCCCCACCAGCTGCTCTGAACGGTCCTGCTGAGTTGGAGGTTTGTTTCCCTTCTGCAAGCTGGGGGACAATTTCTGCTTCTCTCCATCTGCAAAGGGGGCTCCTTGCCCTTTGCCCTTTACCCTCCAGCTGCAAGTAGAAGGCAGCCAGCAAGCAAGTGATCGCCCAGCCCGGTGGCAGAAGGGAGCCTGGGCTCCACTCCGTGGCCCTCCAAAGAGCTGGGAGGGGGAGCCAGGACACCCCGGACACGTCGGGGTGGCTGTGCCACGGGGGGGGGTGGGTGCCTCCCCTGGGGTGGGAGCCCCAGCATGAAGGACTAGACTCCTCTGCCACTGCGGGACCGGGGCAGGGGTGGGGGACGGGCGGCGGGCACCCAAGGTGGGTCAGTAACGGCAGGAAGTGGGTTACAGAGGGAGAGAGTCGTTGGCACTGTGATTTCCGGCTGTGCTGCTGGGTTGCGAGGGGCGGGGTGGCAGGGTGAGGAGGCGGGCACCCTGACATCGCCACCTATGCCGGTCCCATCTGATGGAGGCGGGAAATGCAGGGTCAAAGCAGGATGGTTCCTGTCTCGGGGCCATCTGGCGGGGGTTTGAATCTGGCTGGCTGGGGCTGGACACTCTCCATCCCTCCCCTTGGCACCATGGGGGTGGAGGGGTGAAGGCAGCTGACTTAGTTTCTCAACTCCCAGCCCTGCCCTTGACCGGCCATGTGAACCCCAGCCTCTGTTTGCCCATCTGTCCAATGGGCCTGGCGTATTTATTTACTTACGTATCGGTCCTAGCTTTCTTTTTCTTAGCATATACGTAGACACTCATGTCTGCCACCGCCCATTCTAAACCCTTTCTGTGGATTTCTCAGGGACCCCAGAGGAGGAGAGGGTACTCTCATGATCCCCACTTTACAGATGGTGACACCGAGTGGCAGACTGCCTAGGATGGCACGGCTGGTAAAGGAACTGAGATCTGAACCCAGACCTCCCTGTCGGGACCGTCCTGAGGCTCAGACTCCGGGAGCTTCGTATTGGCCTCCCCATTGCACAGATGGAAACACTGAGTCTTAGCGAGGGCCCCCAGGGTCAGGGGCCCCCAGGGTGGGGGGGGCAGCATCAAGACTTCTCAGGGTTCACAATAAGAGTGAACGGCCAGCACTAAGTGAGGACCTACTGTATGCCACGCATGCTCCCTGCATGGCCTTTTCAACAACCTGGAGGTCGAGACCTTCGGGACCCCCATTTTCTGGAGGAGGGAGAAACTGAGGCACAGAGACATGGTCAGGGTCAGAGCGGGGCCGGAGCCTGACCTCGGCGCCCTTGCTCTGGGCCCTCATGCTCCCACCTCTCAGACACACTCAACCAGGCCGCCCAGTGCCCGCCCCTCACACCAGCTGGACCTGGTCTTGGGGGGGGCCAGGGACCCCACTTGGATCTTCATGGAGAGGGAATGGGGTGGCCGGGGCACAGGGGGTAGGGTGGGTTGGGCTGCAGACCCTCCTCCTTGAAGAGGCCAAGCCCAAAGTACCCCACCCCCAGCCCCGCTAACAGGACGGTGGAAGAGTGACAGATGGGGGGGGGAGCCTGAAAGAATTAAACAAACAAAGGAGAGGCTGGTTTATATAATCTCTAGTACAACGTGTCCTCTTGAGCCAGGATTAGGTGCTGGCATTCCCCAGGCTGCCCTGGGGGTGGGTGGCTGGCACCCCGATCCGGCTCTGCCCTGGCCGCCGCCCACCTCGACCCTGGCTCGGGGAAGCTCAGGGTGGAGGGCCGCGCGCAGCTGGGAGGGTACCAGCTTTGCCTGGTGAGGTGGGGTGGGGACCCAGGAGCATGCCGCCTGGCAGATCTGCTCCCAGGCCCTGCCGGCCCAACCAGCTTGGGCCCTTGCACAGACCTGAGACCTCACTTTGTCCTCCGGGAAATGGGTTGGCAGGGTGACGCGTCTGGAGCATGGTACACAGTCAGCGCTAAATAATCACATGCCTTGGAAGACTGTGGATGCTAGGATGCAAACGTGAGATCGTTCCCATCTGCCCCATGGTGCTCAGCTGGACATTCCGCGCTCGTCTGTCTCTCCCCCTGGAATGTCCCCTCCATGAGGGCAGGTGCCTTCATGGTCCAGAACAGGACCCAGGCCCCCCCGCCGGGTCTGGGGAGAGGTGACTGAAACGTTCACGTGTGTTGGATAGGCACTCAGGACCATGCTGTGCCCCAGGGACGCACTATTGTCCCAGAGCCTCACAGAGCCAGGAAGGGGGCTGTCTCATAGCTCCCATTTTTCAGAGGAGAAAAACCAAGCCTCAGGAAGTGTGGGGGGGTCACCTGCTCAAGGTCACCCTGCAAAAAAGCAACAGCACTGAGGTTTAACCCCAGAGCCCCTTGATGTCCAGGCTCCTGGCCGGGTTGCTGACTTCCTCCTCCCGGACACAGGCTCTCTGGGAGCAAGACGGGAGGAAACAGGGGGGCTGCCGGGGGTGCCTGGGGCTCTTTCTGCACCACCCCCATCGGGCCTTGCTGGGAGCGTGGGTGCGGGCAGTGAGCAGCGCTGCTGCGGGGTCCCCCTGCCGCAGGGCGCCTGGCGTGTGGTTCAGCGGAGGGGACGGAAGATGTGCGAGGAGGGGGACCCTCAGCCCGGTCCCACAGTCCCCGCCTCCAGCGGCCAGGCTGGGGACCAAGCCTGTGCCCCCCCTTCCCGAGGGCACACTGCAGCCACCCGGCGGGCGGACTTATTTTTCCGGTCACCGTTACTCAGCTCCGGGACCTGGGAGAAAGGTCACGGCCTCCCCTTTGCCAGCAACAGGAGCCGGACTGGGCCGGGGAGTGGCCGGAAGTCCCGCTGCCCCCACTCCTAGCCTGGCCACCGCTGCCCCCAGCAGGTGTCTGGCGTCCTTGGGGGCAGGGAGGGGACAGGAGAGGCTCCCTGACCCCAGATATGCCCCAGATGGTCCCACGGGCTGGCCCTCTCCCTCCAACACTCCGCCCCACAGTCCATGTGGTCCTACCTCGGCCACCTGTCTCCAGACCCCAATAGTCGCGGAAGCCGGGGGCGGCTTCTTCTGGGGCCCTCCCCCGCGGCCGGCACAGAACCAGACAGCAGGAATGGTGGTAGGCGGCAGAGGCTGCTGCCCCAAACCCCGTCTCCTCCGAGGGGCAGCGGCCGCGGCTCACAGCCTTCGGCATCTGCGGACCCACGCAGGCTGCTGGCAGGCACGCGGGGACAGCTTGCCTCCGGCTCAGCTCAGAGCTTAGCTGCATCCGACCGAGACCCGCGCCCGAGGACTTCCCCGGGGCTCTTGCTTTGCTGTGTGAGTCCGTGGGTGCCCTGAGTTTCACTTTACAGGGGGGCTGAAAGCTGCGTCACTGGCCCCGTGGCGGCTGCTCCAGCCCCTCCCTGGTCTCCTGGCTTTCACTCCTGCCCCCACCCCATCTCATCCCTAAAATGTGCCTCTTAAAACTTCTACGGCTCCTCGTTGCCCTTTAGATAAAATCAAGTCTTCTTTTCTGGGGGCCCACAAGGCCCTGCAAGACCTGCCCCATCCCTGCCCTCCCCGCCTCCCTCTCTCCCTGTAGCTCTATCTGCTCCAGCCACATGGGCCCCCCTGGCTGCTCTTCCAACACGCCAGGCCCGGTCCTGCCCCAGGACCTTTGCACAGGCTGGGCCCTCTGCCTGGAACACCTTCCCCAATGCTGCCCTCTTCCATCTTTCAGGAACATTGTCTCCCGCCCTCCCTTCTTGCCTTTGGCCGCTTGTCTGATGTTATCCTGTCTGTTTACGTGTCGGTGTGCATCTGTCTTGGTTACTCTGCCTGGAACAGGGCTCGGTACCCAGTAGGAGCTTGATAAACATTTAGACTAGTGGTCAGCAAACTGCAGGCCAGGGGCCAAGTCTGGCCTACCCCTTGATTTCACAAATAAAGTTTTATCGGTACACGGCCGTACCCACTTATTTACTGCTTTTGTGCTGCACGGCAGAGCTGAGCGGTCCCAAGAGAGACCGTCCGGCGCACAAAGCCGAAATGATTGACTGTCTAGCCCTCTATGGAGAGAGTTTGCGACTCCTGCTTTAGATTAACGGTGAGACATCAAACCGATGAAATCCCTCCACCCTGTCCCAGCTTCCGTTGCTGACTCTCCTCTCCCCCTCCGCCAGCACGACTCTGGGAGCACTCTCCTTCCCCAAGCCTCAGTTTCCCCACCTGTCACCTGCAGAGTAAGGGAGCCTGGCCCCTTGACTGACGTCCCCCCAAGCGGGGGCCACCTGGAATAAGGACTTACACGGGGAAGTGAATAGAAGGAACTGGAGGGGGAGAGCTTTATGACTTGGGGACAAGAAGGGGTTTCTTAAATAGAACTTCCAGCTCACGAGTGTGGATTTGGCAGTAAAGGGAAGGATTCCTGTCCCACGACGGGCACTCCGAACAGAGCAGGGAGCGAGCTGGCTGGGCACACACGAACGTTCACGGCAGCTTCGCTGCTGAGAACCCAGCCCTGGAAACAGCCTCGGAGCGCCCCCATCAGAACAGACGAGAAGGGTGGGGCGCCTGGGTGGCTCAGATGGTTAAGCGTCTGCCTTCGGCTCAGGTCATGATCTCAGGGTCCTGGGATCGAGTCCCGCATCGGGCTCCCTGCTCAGCGGGAAGCCTGCTCCTCCCTCTGCCTCTCTCTCTCTCTCTCTCATGAATAAATAAATAAAATCTTAAAAAAAAAAAAAAAAGAACAGACGAGAAGGGGAGGTACATTCACACAAGGGAATACTATACAGGCAGGAGAGCGAACCGTCTACATTTATAACAGGGTGTGATGAGTTGAATCGTGTTCCCCCCTGCAAACTCCTATTTTGGAGCCCTAACGGAGACAGGGTCTTCACAGAGGTAAGCAAGCTAAAACTCCGATCCCTGGGGCGGGGGACCTAGTCCAACAGGCCTGGTGTCTTCATCAACGGCAAATGTGGACAGAGATAGGCACACGGGGGAGCACCATGAGGGAGGGGGGACTGGAAGGTGGACCAGCCAAGCAGACAGGCGGGGGCAGATCCTTTCTCACGGCCCTCACAAGACCAACCCCTCCCATTCCTGCCCCTGTGTGGGCAAACGCTGGTCTAGATGGTGCTGCGCACCTGTTTTGTAGATGTGATCACTGATTTACAACCTCGAGCCCACAACATCCATTCCTACCTGAATTTTCAGCTTGCTGGCCTGTCCTACAGATTTTGGACTTGCCAGATCCTGCAGCCCATGAGACAACTTCTTAAAATAAACATCTTTATCTATTTATATCCATATCTCCATATCTGCCTGTCTATATCTATCCATCCACGTGATACATGCGCACACGCACCCACCCACCCCACTGTTCCCCATTTCTCTGGAGAACCCTGGCCCATACACAGCCCACCCCTGGCTTTTACAAATAAAGTTTTATTCGCACGTAGCCACACCCATTCACTTACGTATCCTTTTTGGAAGCAAATTACATATATGTGTAACCTACAACCACAAAACGCATTTTTCAAGGACACATAGAAATAAAAAAGACACATTGGACACTGGAGACGTTTGTCTGTGCCGCAAAGGTAACAGGCTAAAGGGTCAAAAAATGGGGAAAAGGGGAAAGCGGAGAGAGATACCCAGGTAAATAAAACAACAACAAGGGAGGAACAAGAGAAAGAAAAACCACGAAAATTGCAAAGGGCAGAGCCGAGCCCGAAGGCGGGTCTCCCGGTCCTGTGCTGCCCTCTAGTGGCGACTGTAAGCACCGCAGCCTTTATTACTTGGCTTCGAGGTTATCGCCCCACGAAGCAGCGAAAACTCGTCCTTGTTCGAAGCTGCAGTGGGTCTTTGCATGGATGCACGGCAGTTTTTAAAAATTGTGGTTAAATATACACAGTCTATAATTTACCATATTAACCATTTTTAAGTGCACAGCTCAGCGGCATGAAGCACACTCACACTGTCTTGAGACCACCCCCACTCTCCGTCTCCAGAACGTTCCATCTCCCCACACGGAGACTCTGTCCCCATGAAGCACGGACTCCCCACCCCCTGCCCCAGTCCCGGCTCCCACCCTCTCCTCTCTGTCTCTGTGGACGGGACTAGTCTGGGGACCTCCTGGGACTGGGGTCCTGCGGGATGTGTCCCTCTGGGTCTGGCTCCTCTCACTGAGCACAGTGTCCTCGGGGTCCCTCCACGTCGTGGCAGGTGTCAGGGATCCTTCCCTCTTAAGGCTGGATTCCACTGGGGAACCTGGGTGGCTCAGTCGTTGAGCGTCTGCCTTCGGCTCGGGTCATGGTCCCAGGGTCCTGGGATCGAGCCCTGCATTGGGCTCTCTGCTCATCGGGAAGCCTGCTTCTCCCTCTCCAACTCCCCCTGCTTGTGTTCCCTCTCTCACCGTGTCTCTCTCTGTCAAATAAATGAATAAAATCTTAAAAAAAAAAAAAAAGGCTGGATTCCATTGTATGGATAGGCCACATTTTCTTTACCCATTTATTGCACTGAACATTTTGGCAGATGTTACCAAGTTACCTTTAAAACACATGTTCTCACAAATAGTACACAAAAGAGTTTGCTTTCTAATTGATATTTTGGGCAGGATCATTCTTTGCTGGGGGAGGCCTTCTGTGCAACTTAGCATGTTGAGGAGCATCCCTAACCCTTTCCCACTAATTGCCAGTAGTCTCCTCCCCTGAGTTATAACAATAAAAAATGTCTTCAGACATCGCCGAGTATCCCCTGGGGTTGAAATCACTCCTGGTTGAGAATCAGTGCCCTAAGCCCATACAACTAGTGTACAAGCAGACTTTCACTCTTCGTGGCAACCTGAATGGTAGATATCCCATTGTTTTAACGTGAATGTCTCTTCCTATGAATAAAGTTAAACATCTTTTCATAGATTTTGTTCATTTTTATCTATGGTAAGTCTTTTCTGCAATGGTCTGTTCATGTCCTTTCCATGTTTTTTCTGTTAATCTTATTGATTTGTAGATGCTCTTTACATATTTGTGGTCTGGTAAAAATTTTTTGCAAGTATGTTGCAAATATTTCTCTCACGTTTGTTTGTTTTCTGGACTTGTTGCCACGCATACAATTTTAAATTTTATGTAATGAAACTTCTAAGTCTTTCTTTCACGGTCTCTGAGGCTTTGCTCTTGCTTAGAAAGGCCTTCACACTCTGATTCTATAAACAGTTTCTCCCCTATTTTCTCCTAGTATTTTATGTTTTAATTTTTTAAATAGCTAAATCTTTGACCCATTCGTAATGCATATTGTGGGTGATATGGTATAGGGGAGGAATTTAAGTTTGTTTTTTTTTTCCCAATGGCTAAAAAGTTGTCCTACCCACAGGAGCCCTGTGAAACAGCTCCAATGGCAGAGCCAGAAAAATCAGAGCAAAAAATTCATAATTCAGTATCGGATAGTAAACGACAGCATACCATTAAGAAAGATGTTCACATTAGGGGAATCAGGGTGGATGGCATATGGGACCTCTCTATGATACCTTTGCAACTTTTCTCTAAATCCAAAGTTATTCTAAAATAAAACATGGGTTTTTTTTTCCTTAAAAATATACTGAAGAATCTCATTTCTCCACCAATTGGAAAAGCCCCCAAATGTGTTGGGGTCTATTTCTGTTCTTTGGATTTGCCTTGTTCCATATATAACCAATGCTTAAAAACAGAAAGTTAAAATAACCAGAGTGGAATCCATGACATACTATTTAAAAATAATCATTAAGTCAGCCAGGACAGGGGGACTTGAAGATGCTGAGCTTGGAGAGATCAGAGCTCAAGTAACCGTTTTGTCCCATATTGTTTGTATGATATTTATTCATCCATTCATTCATTTACCCAATAAACATTTATTCAGCATCTGCTGTGTGCCACACCCCGTGCTGAGTGCTAGGGACTCAGAGAGGACCACGGCGGAAGTCCTGTTCCCATTTTGCAGTCAAGTGGGGGATACAGAAATAGAATATCATCTCAACGTGTGCTTATCACGTTAGTGAGAATAATGGGGGAGGGCCAGAGACAGAACAGCGGAAGGACCTACTTTAGTTGAGAAGGGAGGGTTTCCTAGGTGCCATCTGAGCTGAGAACAGAGGAATGAGACAAAACCAACTTGGACAACAGGATATGAAACAGAAGACACAGCCCGTGCAAAGGCCCTGGGGCCGGACCTGACTGGCCTGTTGGAGGAACAGTGAGGCCCATGTGGCTGGAACAGAGTGGGAGAGAGGTGACAGGGAGGAGGGGAGGGCAGGGAGGGGGCGGGGTAGGTCGTGCAGGACCTTGGGGACCTCAGGGAAGACTTGAACTTTTACCCAGAGTGAGGTGGGAGCCCTGGAGGGCTATGGGCAGAGGAAGGGGTCCTGACTCAGGTAATCACAGACGCCCTCTGCTGGCCGCTGTGGGGAGGCGGGACTGTGGGGACCAGAGCCACAGCCCGAGGTGGGGGTGTCCAGAGCAGAAGAGATTGTGTTGGTCCAGGCCCACCGTGATGGTATGGGGCCTCAGTGACCCCACCCCTAAAATGGGATTGCGAGGGTTTGGTGACCAGACTCGGTCCTTTGCCTGGCACATAATAAAGGCTCAACACATACAAGCTGGCTCTTAATAGCTCACTTAATCTTTTCAACAGCCTTATGAAAAAGGGATTATTATTATGCCGGCTTATAGGTGAGGAGAATGAGGCACAGAGAGGGAAGTGACTTGCCCAAGGACACACAGCAGGTGAGTAGCAAAGTGGAGATCTTGCTCTTAACCCTTGCATATCCAGAAGATAAGATTATAGAATAAATGACTGGAGGAGTTGACCTAGTCTGGGAGGGCTTCCTGGAGGTGGTGACATGGACCTGAGACCTAAACGATGAGCTGGAGCTACCCAGGCAACACGGGGGAGAAAGAGCTGGCCGGCAGGAGGTATTGCAGGGGAGAGATCCTGAGAGAGGACCCACAGGGATGCGGGGGTGTAGGGGAGTCCATCCCTAGTCCATCCCCAGAGCCCAGGCGCATGTTTTTCCCTGACCCTCCCCCCCCCAACTACAACCACCATATGGCTCTTTCCCCCTCCCCAGCAGCACTCTTTCCAGGGACCACCCCTCCCTCTCCCTTTCAGATTGGGTGGCTTGGTGCTGACCCCCTCCCCCAGCCACCTCCAGCTGGTAACAATCCCCAGAAAGGGCTCATTAAGTGGCCCAGCTGAGGCCACCGATCACCGGCACACAGGCATTATTTTAATTTTCCACTGATTTGCCTGCGGTGGGCCCCCCAGAGCTGGGCCATGTGTGTGTGTGGAGAGGAACATCAAATCCCAAAGCCGATTATGGGGAGTGAGGGCAGAGGAGAGGGCTAGGGTGGGAGGGCCTCACTCAGAGACAACTGTGGGGGCAACTGGTATGGTTTCTGGGACCCTGACTCTCCCCTCCCCTGCCTGAACTGCGGGCTTCCTGGGGCTGTGCTGAGCCCTTTGCCCATACACTCAGGACAACTGTTTGTCTCTAGCTTCCAACCACCCATCCACCCACCCACCATCCCTTTATCCACCCACCCACCTACTCATCATCCTTCCCTCCCTCCCTCCTTCCATCCATCCATCTACCCATCCCTCATCCATCTATCCATCCATCCATCCCTCCTTCTACCCATCCACCTACTCATCATCTTTCCATCCATCCATTCATCCATCTATCCATCCATCCATCCATCTCTCTATCTGCACATTTGTCCATCCATCTACCCATCTGTCCATCCTCCCATCCATCCACCCATCCACCCATCCACCCATCCTTCTATTTATCCTCCCATCCACCTATTCATCATTCTTCCCTCTATTATTCTTCCATCCATCCATCCATCCATCCATCCATCCCTCTATCTATCCACCCATCCACCTATTCATCCTGCCATCCATCCATCCATCCATCCACCCATCACCCCTCCCTGGACTCACTCCTCCTTTCCTCCATGCCATTGACAAGTAATTATTGATCACAAAAGATGGACCAGGCACTGTTTGAAGCCCCAGGAGACTTCTCCACACCTTACTCAACATACCCCCCCAGGATCCCCCAGGGTCCCTAGACCTCTTCAAACCTAGTGTCCCCACCTCATGGACAATTCCACCATTGCTCCCCATCCCTGGGGTAGGAATCTGAGCATTGACCTTGCCTCTTTCCTCCCTGTCACTCCCCATGGACTGTTGGTTCCCAAGTTCCGTGCATTCTCCCACCTGGGGTCCCTCCACCCTGGGGTCTCTCCCCTTTCCATTCCATGGTCCTGGTCTTTTTTTTTTTTTTAAGATTTTATTTATTTGACAGAGAGAGACAGCGAGAGCAGGAACACAAGCAGGGGGAGTGGGAGAGGGAGAAGCAGGCTTCCCGCCGAGCAGGGAGCCCGATGTGGGACTCGATCCCGGGACCCCGGGACCATGACCTGAGCCGAAGGCAGACGCCCAATGACTGAGCCACCCAGGCGCCCCCTCCATGGTCCTGGTCTTGGCTCAGGTCTTCCTTTCTCCCATCCAGATCATGGCTCCCATCCTCTCCTGGTTCCCATTTCAAACCCCACACCTGCCTTAGATCTGGCCATGTTGCTCCCTGCTCAAACACCTGCCATGGCTCCCTACTGCCCTGGAAAGAAAGCCCCTGCTCCACAACTCACCACTTGAGGTCCGCATGGTCTCACCTCCCACCCCTACCTCACCTTCTCCCTGCTAAGCTCTGTCATGGCCACCACATTCCCACCACCACACCTCTGTCTGAGCGGTTCCTTTTGCCAGGAATGCCCTGCCTGCAATCTCTTTGTGTTGAAAGCCTTAGCTTCCTTCCAGGCCAGCCCCCAGTGCCACCTTCTCCAGGGACCCCCTGACCAGGGGCCACTTCCCTGCTCTGTGAGTTTCTCTCAAAGGACCTGCCTTTGCTCTGCCCTTCAGGCCCTTGGAAGCTTGCAAGGCCACCAAGTGCAAAGCTGAACAAAAGCACCATGTCACTAGCTCACGAGCACATAGCGTGGGGCTGGGGGGCAGCACACACCACCCGGCAATGCAGCCTCCCAGATCATCCATCTCAGGCGGCAGAGCCAGACGCTGACCTCTCTGCTCGCTCTGAACCACCACGGCACCCTGGTCACTTTCCTCAACCCCACACAGTGACTGCCCCGCTCCGGGCCTCAGTTTCCCCACCCTTAAGATGGTGATCACAGTAGTTCCTTCTTCATAGGCTTGTTGGGAGGATTGAATGAGATGGTAGGTGGGAGGCTCAGCCAGCCGTGCTCTGGACGGGCTGTTACCTTGAGGTCTCCGTTCAGGGCTGCAAGTTTACAACGGGTTGCTCTGTGACCTTGGGGAAGGTGCTGACCCTCCCTGGGCTGCGGCTTTCCCTTCTCTGATGACTTCTAGAATGAGCGGCACCCCAGCTCTATCCCTCTCTGGGAGGGGCAGGCACAAGTGCGCCCAGGGGAGAGTCTCAACGCTGCGTTTGTCTGCCCCGGAGAAGAAAGGAGCAAGGGGATCCCAGGTGGCATCCGAGGGAGGACTTCCAGATGGTGGGAGGAGTGCTGGGAGCTGGCGGATGGGGGCTGATGGGTGCCCCCAGCTTTCAGCTTCGTGTTGGGCTGAACTGGGGGCCAGGCTAGCTGGTGGTTGCTGCCTTCGCTCCCTCACACAGTCCGCTCACTCCCGCCCTGACTCGTCCACTAGGGGCTGGCCAGGGAGCCCCGGCTCTGCAGCCCGGTAGTCTGGGTTCAAGTCCCACCGCTGCCTCTCCTCAGCTCTGGGGATGAGTCCCTTCATGGCTCTGTGCCTCAGTTTCCCCATCTATAAAGCGAGGGGCATCGTGGTACCCAGTCGTGGATGACAGCTTCACCATCAGCGCCCGGCGATGCCGGGATCCGCCCCCCACCCTGGTCCTGCCTTCTGCGTCTCCCCGACTCGCCTCTCCTCCCCCCCCCGCCGACATTCCCGGCCCCGGCGCTCCGGGAAACATTCCGTGGTTTGTAGCAGACTGTCCGGCTCCTCGGCGCCTCAGATGTGGGCAGAGTGGGCGGCGGCCGGGCGGGCTGTGCACCCCCCGACCCCCCACCCCAGTGCCGGGCACACGGCGGGGGAGGTGGCCGGCAGCACTCACAGACGGGCAAATGGGGAGGCCCTCCCCTGCTTAGAGCCCTCCCAGGGCTCCCAAGTGCCCTTTGAATAAAGCCCAGCCTCCCCGCCCCCCGCTCTGCCAGGCCCACAAGGCCTGCACGACCTACCCCGACCCCTCCTTGCCCTCCCCTCTTCACTCTGCTCCAGCCACACGGGCCTCCTCAACACACCAGACTCGGTCCTGCCCCTGGGCCTTTGCACGTGCTGAGCTCTGGGCCCCCAGACCTTTGGTCCATTGAGATCACTCAGACTGCAATGTCGCCTCCTCAGAGAGGCCTGCCCTGCCCACCTGGCTTCTGTTACCCTCTTCCGAAGTCCTACAGCTCTCCTCCCCATTTGAAATAGTCTCATGCATTTATTCCTTTTCTCTCTTACTGTTTCCTGTGCTGGATTGAGAGCCCAGGCGGGGGGGTGGGGGGCGCTGGGGGGTCCTGGCGCACCGCGGCTGGGGCGCGCACTCACTGAAAGGGCAGCAAGGCTATAGAAGTCTTCTTGGAATCTGACCGCAATCTCTCCTGCTGTACCTGCGTGCATATCACCAGGATCCGGCCCTGGGCACAGCCCTTCACAGTTTGCAAGATACCTCCCGGGCCATCAGCTGACCGGATTTCCTGCGGAACTCTGTCGGGAGGAGGCTCTGTTCTTCACGGCCCGCCCCGTTTTGCAGAAGAGGACACGGAGGCAGGGAGGTGGCATGGATTGGTCTTGGACCAAATGAGCAGAGACGTGATGAACTTGGCTTCATGAGGACTTTGAGGGCCTGACACACTTCTGAGTCCTCCATGGAAATCAAATGATTAAAGATGACTGTTATGTACCTAGGCTGGATCCATGACTATATACTCGTTGTTATCATATTTACTGTTTTCCTCTGATTGCACAAGAAGTTAAAATGAAAACATTTCCTAGGGCCCCGAGCGTCTCTGGAGCCTGGGCACCGGGCCTCTTCTGGCTACGGAGACGTTGAGGCTCCCTGGGACTTGGGGGCTGAGGCTGGAATCCCTCTACCCTCCAGTCCCACATTTTGAACGCTGCCTGGCGCCCCTCAGCCACGTTGGGGGCTCTGATGTTCTGAGCATAAAGGGACCTCTTCAGAACCGTCTGGTCCACTCTGCTTCAGAGGATGGAATTCCCACCAGTTGGGGCTTGGTTGCCTCCTGTCTGGGATGCCTCATTACCTTTCACCCAGGTAGGAGAAAGTCTTTACTGAAGTGGAGCTGAGGTCTGCAGATGCCAAGCCCTGCCCTCCAGGGCCACGCAGACACTCCCACCAGCCCTCCTCGGCTTCCTGTGCCCAAGGGCTGCCCGGCCTGCAGATCTCAGACCCATCTGGGGTCTGGCTGTCCCAGCTCTTCTGTTTGGGGGCTGCTCGTTGGTGGCTGACCTCATCTGGGGGGTCCCAGATGACCCAGCTTGGGGCTGAGCCCAGAGGAAGATCAGGGAGAACATGGCGAATTTCATGGAATTTGCCCAGTTGTCTTGTGTTTTGGGCTGAAGCCCTGACTCTCTCAGTCTTTCCCTGCAGGCCTATAAGCCCGCACCTCTTCCTCTTCAGGATATGCCCCAGTTTGATACCTGCCCTGGCTTATTACTGGGTCCAAACCTCCCCTGTATTGGGTCTCCTACCTCTATTGATAAGACCTCAAGTTTGCACAGAAATGTGTCTCATACTGCCAATTCTGCATGACTTTCCCCGGACCCTGGAGATGGGCAATCGGGATTCGATACCCTCCCCTCTGGTCTCTAGCCACATGCCTCTTCTCCCCCTCCCGGCTCTGCCCTCCACTTGCTGTGGGACTTTGCGCAAGTCACTCCATTATCTGAGTTTTCAAGTTAATTGTCAAGTTCCCGCCATTCTTCCTCCCACCCCCAGGCCCCCATCATCACTGGCCTGGATGCCGCCCTAGGCTCCCCCTCTGGCTGCCACGTCAGCTCCGGACGATCCCTTCTCCCCACAGAAGCCCAAGGGAGCTTTAAAAAATGTAAAACAGGCCTCCTCTGCCCACAGCCCTCCAGGGCACCCAGCTCCCCGGGGTAGAAGCCCAAGTCCTCCCCTCGGCCCCCACGGCCATGCACAACCTGCCCTCCCCTCCTTCTTCTCTCCCACTCGTTCACGCTGCTCCAGCCACATGGGCCTCCTCGCTGTTCCTCCAACAGGCCAGGCCCAGTGCTGCCCCAGGGCCTTTGCATGGGCTGTTCCTGCTACCTGGAACGCTGTTCCCCCTTCTCTTCTAATGAATTCTGTCTCATTCAGACCTCATCAGGTCTCAGATCAGATGTCACCTCCTCAGTGAAGCTCTCCTAGATTGCCCAGTCTTATTCAAAGCCTCTAGATCCTTACAACCCTCTCCACATTCATGGTTGTCTTACTTTGTGCACTGATATTTTTATTTTCTGTCTCCCCCACTGGAAGATCAGCCCCAAGAGGACAGGGATCTTTCTCCGAGTCACTGCCGTGTCCCCAGCAGGCGAACAGGGCTGGAGACACAGTAGGTGTTCGGTAAATGTTGGCTGAATGAGGAATGAAACATGAAACCCACGTATGAACCTCCCCAGAAACGTGGGGAAAATCTGTCCTCGTGGATCCCAAGATGGCGACACTCTGACATTGAGGAAACAGCCCCCACTCCCCCAACCCACCCAAGTCAGATGAACCTGAGGGGCGGCAGGTCCCGGGGGTCGCGGCAGTTTATGAGGTGCCATCCCCACCCCCACGCCTGACCTCCTCAGGGGCCGGCAGAGCTCTGGCAGAGGGGCCTGAGACATCCAGGCCCCAAGCCATTTTCCCAGTGGGAGAACCTGTGGGCCAGAGAGGGTCAGCCACCGACCCAAGGTCACATAGCATGCCCAGGTCCAAACCCGGGTCTGGATGATCTTGAACTGTTTGTTGAGGGAAGCGTTCAGAGTCTGGCTATGGGTGACGGGCCAGCTCTGGAGGGATGCAGGGACGGGTCACAGTGGGGCAGACAATGGAGTGTTGGCCTCCAGTGGGAGCCTCAGACACTTCCAGCCAGAGCCTCCGCCACCCACCCTGCCCCATCTGCTGGATCTTAGCTCAGGGACCTTGGTCACACTCCCTGGAAGCTTCTGGAAGGGTACTCAGTCTTAAGGGTGGAGGCTTCAGGGCATCCACTCCCTCCCTGGGGTCAGGGGGCAACAGAAATGGGAAGAGCCCTGGCCAGCTCATCTGGGGGGGGGGTCGCCAGCCCCCCCAGCCCCCCAGCCCCCCAGCCCTCCCTGCGCTCAGAACTGCCCGCCACAGGCCCTCCGGGGGCGACGGGATTCGCAGCCAGGCCATCGCAAGGTCTCCGGCCTGGCTAAGTCCCTGCCAACCCGCCAAGAGGACGCCGCCTGCGGTGCCCTCCGGGGCCACGACACGGGCGCCTTCCGGGCAGCCTCCGACCCGCTTCCAGGTGGGAGACTCGGGCGTGCTGTCCTCTCCGTCGTCTGGCCTCAGTTTCCCCCCTCGTGACCACCTCTCCCCATTCTGCAAAGGGCCGCGGAAGGATGGCACGGCCGCAGCTCCGCCTGCCCCCGCCCCGGCCCCAGTGCCCAGGGGTCCCCGAGTCCGAGAGGCCAGAGCGCGCCCCCGGCCCCTGGCCGCCCCCGCCCGCCGGCCGCCGGGCGCCCCACTCACCATCCACCACATCTTGGCGGTCACGTCGTAGCAGAGCTGCCATTTGACCGAGGTCTCTCCCGGCTTGCTGGACACGGGGGGCCCAGGCACCTCCATGCTCGGCCGGGGGCGCGGGCGGCCGGGGCGCCTCACTCGGAGCGCAGCGCGGGCCGGGCCGGCCGCCGGGGGTGCGGGTCCGGGGAGCCGGCTCCCATGGCCCCCGCAGGGCCCTCCTGGGGGGCGTCGAAGAGGGTGCGGCGGCTCAGCTGGGGCGCGCGGGCAGCGGGGAGCGCCGGGCAGGGCGGGAGGGGTGCGGATGCGCTAATCTGAGACACGCCGGGCCATCCCCGCCGAGGGGCCACCCACAGCCCCAGGAGGCCGTCTCAGGCCGCGCGCGCGTGTGTGTGCGCGCGCGTGCGGCGGCGACCAGCCCGAGCGTGGATTTGTGAATGAGGCTCTGATTGGGAATATCCCCCCGCCCACCCCCGGAAGGAGTGTGGCTTGTCCCGGCGGCCCCCCGCCTCTCTGCCTCCCCGTCGGCTCCATCGGGGAGGGGCGCCTGGGGCCAGAGGGAGTTGGGGTCCTGCGGCCCTAGGCCGACCCACCTCCCACCCACCCACCGCCCCATCCCAGTCGCCCTGGGAACAGGCCCGAGGCCTGAAGCGGTGGGCCGGCGGAGGGTAAGTTTGGAGAGATTGGATGCGAAGTGTGGGAAGAGGGTGGGACGCAAGGCCCTGGATCTGGGGAGGAGGAGATGGGTGCCGATCTCCGGCTGTGGTGCTCTCGGACAAGTGGCTGTCCGTCTCTGGGCTCCAGGCTCCCTGTCTGGAAAAGGGCAGAGAATCGCTGAGGATGCGGGCGGGGGGGTTGGGGCGGAGACCAAACACCAAAGCCCATAGAAGGGGCTGTTACTGTCATTTTATTTCCCGTTTTTCCTTCCTTCTCCCAACCTCTGAGAAGAGGTAAGCCCGGGAGATTCTTTTCATTTCATAATCTAATCATTGCTGTGCATTTATGGAGCGCCGAGTGTATGCTCAATCTCAGTGAGAGGGTCCCTGATCTGTGTGGGTCAGTTGGCCTGGCCCCCCGCTGGTAGTAGGAGGGCCGGAAGCAGGAAGAACTGCCCGGTGAGGGCTGCCCACGTGCTCTGACATGGCCGGGAGGGCATCTGGCTGGAAAGCATTTGGCTTTGGGTTTCCACGTGGCCTTGCAGTTGCCTGAGTAGGAGCCGACAGAGAGGGCAAGGTTTGTGGAGCTGCAGGGGCTGGGCGCGCAGGGCGGCACAGGGGGGAACATGGCTGCCCAGGCTTACCCTCTCTGCTCTGTCCCCCAACGACCTGGACCATTCTTCCTCAAATGGGGCTCAGACTGGTTCTCTCACCTGCCTGCAACCCTCCATGGTTCCCAGTGTCCCCCACTTAAGGCCCCGGGGACTGGGCCTGGCTTCCCTGCAGTCCCTCTGCCGGGCACATCCTTCATTCTTTTATCACCTGGGGACTCATGCATCCTTCAAAACCCAGCCCGACATTCCCCACCTCCCCCTAAGGGTAAGAGAGAGTTAGAGAGAGACAAAGAGAAACAGAGACACAGAGACAAAGGGAGAGACAGAGATGGAGAGACAGAGAGAGTGAGAGTCAGTGAGAGAATTAGAGAGATAGCCCTGCCCCACCCACAGTCCGGGTCACACTCTTAACTCCCACCCTGAGAGGCCTGGATTACCAGCCACACTTTCCTCGACAAGAAGACACCCGTGTGACCCACGGGTCCCAGGCCCCAGCCCCGAGCACAGGACTGAGAATATCTGTGCCCAGTTTGGGGGCCCACAGAAGACAGGACCAGGAGTCCTCATGGGGACTCCCGCATCAAGCAGCACAAGGCTGTGCGCGTAGTGGGCTTGCAATTGCTGGCAAAGGGCGAGCATGTGGATTAGACCCAGTTACTGGAGACGTACAGGAGACGTTTACTGACCATTTACTATGCACCAAGCTTCCAAGAGCTGCGGGAGGTCAGTACTTCAATTGTTTCTCTTTTACAGATGGGGAAACTGAGGCTCAGAGAAGTCCGGTCAGGAGCCTAGGGACACACGGTAGGTAGAACTCACCCCTGAGATGTGGGAGGGCCACATTTCCACCCCCCGACTTCCCTCACCTCCTTCAGGTCTCAGCTCAGATGTCCCCTCCAAAGGGAGGCTCCCTCTGACCCCCTCCCGTTTAAAGTTGCTCCCCTCCCGCCTTTGTTGTTCTTTATCACGATTATTTATTTCTTGTCTGTGTCCCCTGGCAGAGTGTCAGCTCCAGGAGGGCAAAGACTTTCATCCGTCTTATTCACTACTTTGGCCCCAGTGTCTGGAACAGCGCCTGGCACAGAGTGGATGCTCAGTAATATATTTGTTGAATGGATGAAGGAGTGAATAAATAATGGGCCAGGGTTTTGCCAACAATGGCATTTCCTGCTGACTTTCACAAAAGGCATTTTCATCTTGCCACAAAAGATGCAGGTCTGGCAAGAGGGGTGGGGAGGGACAAGGGGCCGGGCACCGGCTCTCAGGGCCTGAACGAGGCCACGCCTCAGCCTCAGCTGCCTCACCCAGCACAGCCCAGCCCAGCGGACGCGGTTCGCCCACATGGAGGCCCCCGCCCGTAACTATAATTTGCCTCAGTACCTTGTGGTTGTAGGAGACAATCACCCCACAGATGTGCGGTTGGAGTAAGGCATTCAGACCGCGGGTCAGAGCCCGGGCCTTGGCGGAAGGCAGATGTGGGAGGCAGTCTTCAAACAAGCAGGGAGGGAGAGAGAGAGACAGAGATGGAGAGACAGAGGGAGAGGTGGGGGACGGGGAGAGACAGAGACAAGGAGAGAGAAAGACAAAATGAAACAGAGAAAGACATGAACACAAAGACAGAACAAGAAAGGCCGGGAGACCAGCCACACCCCATCTGACGGGCCAGGCTGTGGAGCTGCTGGGTCACACACCCTACACTCCCGGCCCCAGGGGCCTGGCTGGTCCGCTACAGTTTCCACTCAGGGAAACTGAGACCCCTGAGGACCAGCCCAAAGCCTCAGCCACAGCTGAGCTGGGCCAGGGCCTGGATCTCTGTGAGTCCCCCCACTTCCTATCCTCCAGTACCAAGGGCATAGGGCCCAGGTCCACAAATCTTTGCCCACTCTGTGCCTCAGTTTCCCCAGCTGCCAAATGAGCAGGCTAGATTAGGGAAGCCCCATTCAACCTTCTGTCACTCAGCCTCCCCATTTTGTCCATATATTACCAGACATTTTTCTTTCGATTAAACTATCTATATAAAAAGACTGAGATGTATTTATTTATTTATTTTTAAAGACTTTATTTATTTGACAGAGAGAGAGGGAACACAAGCCGGGGGAGTGGGAGAGGGAGAAGCAGACTCCCTGATGAGCAGGGAGCCAATGTGGGACTCGATCCCAGGACCCTGAGATCATGACCTGAGCCAAAGGCAGATGCTTAACGACTGAGCCACCCAGGCGCCCCAAGACTGAGATGTATTTAAAGAGAAAAGTATAACTCACTACTCAGGCTGCCATGAGTCAAGGTCAGCTGTAAAGATAAATGCACTAGACACCTCAATCTTATCCACCTCTGACCAGAGATCAAGCCTAAAGCCTGCTCTCTCTTTGTTAAAAAGATAACCAGATATTAAAGAGGTGTCACAGACAGGTTAGGAGCATCCAAGGGCTGTGGGACAGGATCAGATGA
Source organism: Leptonychotes weddellii (assembly GCF_054177405.1). Taxonomy (NCBI): domain Eukaryota; kingdom Metazoa; phylum Chordata; class Mammalia; order Carnivora; family Phocidae; genus Leptonychotes; species Leptonychotes weddellii. The sequence goes on along the minus strand of NC_138369.1, from coordinate 1,925,303 downwards.
TCTAGCACATGTGTTACTGGAATCCCAGAAGAAGAAAAAGAAGCAGAAGAATATCTTACGAGAGAATGGCCAATAATTTTCAAAAATTAAAGACATTATATCATAGATCCCAAAGCTTAGAAAATACCAAATAGAGTAAATATCCCTCCAACACATACTCGGATATGTCATATTCAAAATGCATAGAATTAAAGATACAGAGAAAAGTTTTGAAAGGGGCTGAGGACAAAGAGATGTGTTACGTACAGAGGACCGACATTAAGAATAACGACAGACTTCTCATCTGGAAGTGTACAGGCAAGAAGACAATGGAGGGATATCTTGTGGATGGGAAAAGACTGTCAATCCAGAATTTTATACCCAATGAAAGTATCACTTGAAAATGAAGGAGAAAGGAAGGGTTTTCAGCAAACAAATGCTGAAAAAATTCATGATTAGCAAGACATCCACTTTAAATATAAAGACAGATAAAGGATGGAGAAAATGTACAAGAGAACACTAAGTTAAAATATGCTGGAGTGGATACATTAAAAGCAGACAAAGCAGACACTGTGGCAAGGTGCATATGCTGATGATGGGCTCAGTTGGCTGATCTGGAATGTGTGTGCAGCTAAGCACATACAATCAGCAAACCATCTAAGAACAAACAGTTAAAATATAAGAAATCAAAACAGATAGACCTTAAAGGAGAAATTGGCAAATCTACAATTATATTTGGACACCTCCACACCATTCCCTTAGCAATTGATGGGAAGAGGAGACGGGAGGTCTGCAAGACTCTGGAAGAGCTTGATAACACTGTCCACCAGCTTGAAATGACATGTAAAGGACACACCATCCAACAACTTTTCAAGTTCACATGGAACATTCCCCATGGGAGACCATATTCTTTTATATTCATATTCATATTCATATTCATATCCCCCTCTCATAGGGGGACTGTATCCCCCTATGAGAGACCATAGGCTGTGAAAAGAACCTTAATAAATTTAAGAGAATTCAAGTCACCCAAATTATGTTCTTTGACCATAACAAAACTAAACTATATATCAATATCAAAGAGATATATGAAAAAAATTTCCAAATATTTGGAAATTAAACAACCAACTTCTTAATAACCCAGGTCAAAGAGGAAAGCATAAAACATGAGAAAATATTTCTAATTCAATGAAAATGAAAATACTGCATATCAAAATTTATGAGATGCAGCTAAAACATGACTTAGGTGAAAAATTATAGCACAAAATGCTTATATTATAGGTTGTGTGATTGTGCTTATTGCCATTAAGCTGTATGCCTAAAAATGGCTAAAATGATAAATTTTATTTTACCTGCATTTTACCACAACTGGAGAAAAAAACACAAGAGGGAGGAAAGTAACCTAACCATGGGAGTGACACCATCATCTTTGCCATACTCTTGTGGTTATGGCACTCAAGGAATGGCGTGATCCAAGGGGAGGTGTATCCACGAAATCAGCGGTGCACAGCACTCTTCTCTGCATGGGACAGACTTCTTAGCTCAGGACGTCTTCCCTGACTCTCAGCCCCACACGATCTTCCCGTAGGGTTGCCCGCTGATTTCGTCCTTTGCAACCACATGGCTTAACCGTTGCTCATGCCTTTCTGTAGCCAGGGCCCTTGTTCCAGCCCTTGACTCTCACCCTCACCCTTCCAGGCCCCACCCAAATGCCACCTTCTGTGGAATGAGACCTTCCAAGACCACCAGAAGACTCATTTGTGTCTGCCTGCATTTGCTTAGGCAAACCCCTTCCCTTCCTTGAGTCTTAATTTCCCCATCTGTAAAATGGGTCCGATGATGTTTTCTTTGCAACTTTGCTGTGAGAGCCAATGCGATGTCAGATGCCTCCTAGCCAGGGCTTTGGGCATGAGATATTCATATATTGATTCATCAGACTTCTGTTGAGCACCTGCTGTATGCTAGATCTGGCACTGAGCCCTGGGGAACATAGCAAGACTAAGGCAGACCCCAATCCTGCCCTCAGGGAGCTCACAGTATGCTGGGAGTTCACAGTATGAACATTAGATTAATATATATATTAACATATCATTAAATATTAATACACAACCAATTATATTAGTATATAAATTAAATATTAATACATATGTTAAAATAATTATATTTATATTTATTTTTTTAATTTTTAAATTTTTAAATTTTTTTAAAAGATTTTATTTATTTGACACAGAGAGCGAAAGAGCACAAGCAGGGGGAGCAGCAGAGGGAGAGGAAGAAGCAGACCCCCTTCCGAGCAGGGAGCCTGATGAGGGACTCAATCCCAGGACCCTGGGATCATGACCTGAGCCGAAGGCAGATAGCTTAACCATCTGAGCCACGCAGGTGCCCTCATATTTTTTATTTTTAAAAGGATTTATTTGTTTATTTGAGAGAGTGTGTGCCTGTGCACATAAGTGGGGGGGAGGGGCAGAGGGAGAGAATCCTCAGGCAGACTCCCTGCTGAACATGCAGCCCAACACAGGACTCGATCCCATGACCATGAGATCACCACCCGAGCTGAAACCAAGAATCGGAGGCCCAACCGACTTTGCCAGCCAGGCGCCCCTATATATTCATATTCAAATGACAAAGGTGACAAATTCTGATGAGGGGAATTCTGGGAAGCTCTAGCCTCATCTAAGCCACACCATTTCTTGCTTGGAAGCCAGCATGAGCCTCCTCTTTTTACTTAGCTCTCCCTGCACTGTGTTCTCCACACAGTAGCGAGGGAAAGACTTAAAAACGCAGATGTGCATGCCTCACCTCTCCCTCAGGTAAAAACTTCCTATGGCTCCTTACTGCCTTCAAGGTAAAGATCAACGTCATCACCGGGTCTCCAGAGACTGTGACACCTTTAGTCAGCCCCCTGCTAACTTCTCCCACCTTCACTCCCCCAAGGCTACCCCTGTGTGTGGAAACAAGGTGAGAATAATTTGCAGGCAGGTATCTGGAGGAAGAGGGTTCCAGGTAGAGGACACAGCCTATGCAAAGGTCCTGGGGCAGGACCTGCCTGGAGTGTTGGAGAAACAATGAGGAGGCCCGTGGGGCTGGAACAGAGTGAGTGAGGGGGAGAGAAGGAGGATGGGAGGGGACAGGGGCAGGTCCTGCAGGGTCTTGGGGGTCTCAGGGAGGACTATTACCCCAGGGAAGTGGGAGCCCTGGAGGGCCTTGGGCAGAGGAGGGCGGGATCGGACTCGGGTGTTCACGGGCGCTCTCTGGTGGCCGCCGTGGGAAGGACGGACTGGGGGTGGGGGGCAAGGGCATTAGCAGGGTCTGGGGCGGAGGGGACTGCGCTAGTCCAGGCGGGAGATGATGGGGGCTGGACCAAGTGGAGGCAGAGAAGGGGAGAGAAGTGGACAGGTTGGTATAGAATTTTGAAAGCAGCGGTGACAGGACTAGCTTATAGATTGGATGTGGAGAGAGCAAGCCGGAAAGAAGTCAAAGATAACATGAGAGATATTTGGCCCCAGCCCCTGGAAGGATAGCACTGCCATGTGCTGAGATGGGGACGACGTGGAGGAGCGGGATTCCGGACCAGGCACAGTTTCGTCCTGAGGAACGTCCGTTTGGCGATGTCAGGTGGATTCTTGGATCAGGAGCTGGGCTCATTTGAGGCTTTGATGGGGGGCAGACAGGCAGGGAAAGAGTAGGCCCTTGTTCCTGTTGGGCTGGCTGAGGGCCTGGGGTTCTTTCTGGATCTTGTCCCCAGAACGCCCTCCACACCGTCCCCCCACCGGCACAGGACCCTCCGTCTAGGCCCTGGATCTGTCCACGACCCCCGGTGCTGAAGTTCTAGCTGCAACGCGGCAAACCCGGTGCTGGAGTGAAGTGCTTGCTAGGGACTGAGCGATCGAAACCTGTCCCTGGACTTCACCCAGGATGGCAAAGCTCCTTCGCTGCCATTGGTCTGAGCCGGTTTCTATGCCTGGCACACCCCATCCTGCATTGTATAGACTTCCGAAGAGAGGCAGGTATGTGTCACTCTTAAGTTCCAGACTCCCTTTCTCTATAGGCCGTTACTGTCCCTTTAAGGATTACTTAGTACGTCACTCACTAAGGCTCTAAGAGTGGCCCGAGTTCCGGCTGTGGACTGGCTGGTGAGCTCATGAATATGTAGATCACCCCCACCTCCACCTCACTCTGGTAGGCTCAGGAAAGAGAGGGGGCGGAGAGAAGGCGGGGCTGGGGGCGGGGCGCCGTGCTGGAAGCCCCCACCGGGAATTTTGTGCATTTTGTTTCCTGTGGGGCCTCCAGGACCTACACGGTGTGCAGCATACAGCAGGTGCTCAACAAATGCTGTCGACGCCCGACTCCAGTAGGAGTGATGTCTGGGAGTTCGCTTTTCTGATTTGGGAGGAGGCGGTTCTGTTTTGCCTTCGTCGTATTACATGAAAATGACGACGATTGTTATTTATGTGCATTAATTAATCTCCCTGATGGTCTCCACAGTCCTGGATGATGCATACCATCACGAGTCCCATTTTACAGATGAGGAAACTGAAGTTTGGAGAGAGAAAGAGGCGGCCCGAGGGCAAGCAGACCTTGACTCGCTCATTAGGTCCTGGGAACCCAGAGGGGGGCCTGCGAGTGCACGTTCCCTAACCCTAACCCTAACCCTAACCCATGGTACCCTAGTTTGATCACCATGCACCCTGCTTGCGTCCTCTGAGTCGAAGGGCCCCTGTTCCGTCACTAGGACATGGCTAATACCTCCCTCTCCAGGATGGCCAGTGCTGTTGTCTGGGCTCAGAAGATCACGTGTGCCTCCGTCCCAATCCAGCATCTCAGGACCCGGGGTTGGGAAGGAGGGCGAAGCCCGGGTGGCCGGACCGCATTCAGCCTACAAAGGAGCAAGGCCAGATGGGAGGTGGGGTTGACCCCAACGGCTTTAAGGGACAGGTTAAGAAATTTGGACAGGGTGGCTTTTGTGTCCCAGCAGAGAGCCCAGGGGTCTCTCTTCACCACCTCCCTCAGCCCCCAGAGCCGTGCGGGGCACACAGTGGGTGCTCAATAAATGCTTGCGGTCTTTCAAAATGGTGACAGCAATACTGGACGAAGGCGTGGGTCTCTGCTGCCCCCTGCTGGTATCCTGGGATGAAGCCTTTGGAAACTTTCAAAGGGATTGATTTGACACTTAAGTAGCGCCGGGCTGGGCTTTCTAAATATTAACTCGTTCATTCCCACAACAACCCTCAAAACGGGGTGCCCGATTAACCTCATTTTGCAGAGGGGTGACACTGAGAGATCTGAGCCGAGGGATCGGCCACTGTCCTGACAAGTGTCATAACTGGGATTCAAACCCTGGGCTAGGCTCCAGGGAATAAGGAAGGAGATAAAACCCACGGGCATCGATGGCATGCTGGTTTAGGGAACCGTGCCCGGCAGGCAGTATGTGCCCAATAACCAGCCTTTCGTTTTGGCACATTCTGGTCTGGCTTCCCTTACAATTCAATTATCTGCATGACTTTGAGAATCAGTTTGTCCAGTTCTTTGGAAACGATTGTAGGGATCTGAACTGTGTCGAAGTTCTCTTTAAGACTGGGAGTCTTGGGGCACCTGGGTGGCTCAGATGGTTAAGCATCTGCCTTCAGTTCAGGGCATGATCTCAGGGTCCTGGGATCAAGCCCCATATCAGGATCCTGGCTCAGCGAGGAGTCTGCTTCTCCCTCTCCCTCTGCCTCTCTCCCCTGCTCATATTCCCTCTCTCTCTCTCTCTGTCACATTAATAAAAAAAATTAATTAAAAAAAGATTGGGAGTCTTATAATTTAGTGGCTTAAACCATTCATTATCTGAGTTTCTGTGAGTCAGGAATCTGAGGGTGCTTCGCTGGGCTCTCTGTCTGCTTCCTGGCCTCTCATGGGCTGCACTCAAGGGCTTGGCCAGGGCAGGGTCTCATCTGAAGGCTCGACGGGGGAAAGACCCACTTCCAAACTTGTGTGGTTGTTGGCAGGACTCAGCTCCTCACTGGTTGCTGGCCTTTGCCATGTGGAGCAGTCATGTGAAATGTTGGCACTTTCCCAAAATTCCTCCCATACCTGCCTTTTCCATTCTTGCATCTTCACAAAATGTATTTAAAATGAATTCTTAATTTCCTAAATAATGCCTGAATATATTAACCCCGTAAAGATTGCAGGTAAGTCTCAACTGTTCGTCCTCTTGACCCCCAGTTTCTCACTCCCCCAAAGCCTCCTCCTTCAACATCCTGGTGAATACACGTCTAGTCCTCCTCATCTTTACGATCATACACACGTCCCTGGACAGAATGCATATTTTACACACACACACACACACACACACACACACACGATATTTCCTGCTGTACTTTTCTGCAAATCTCTTTTCATCAGATGATGTGGCCTGGAGAGGGTTGTGTACTCTGACAGCCACATGGATGAGGCACAGGTGATGGTGTGTGACCTGGAGACAGACCATAGAAGGCAGCATCCTCCCTCCCTCTCTCTCTGTCTCTCTCTCTCTGTCCCTCCCCCTCTCCTCCTTTGGGTCACAGGGAAGCCAGCTGTCAGGTCATGAGCAGCCCCACGGAGAGGCCCACGTGGTGAGGAGCTGAGGCCTCCCTCCCACCAGCAGCCCCGTGAGGGAGCCGGCAGGATCGGCTCCTCCTGCCCCGATCCAGCCTTCAGATGAGGCAGCCCCAGGTGGCCTATGTGCTGACCACAATCTCATGAGAGACCCCGAGCCAGGACCACCCAGCTACGTCTGCTCCTGGATTGCTGACCACGGAAACCCTGAGAAAATAAACGTGTGTTGCTTTAAGCTGCTAAATTGTGTGTGGGGGGGGTATTTGTTATGCAGCAATAACTAACTGATACACCCTGCCTGTCACTTAGCCTATCCCCCCGGATGAACACCGACATCACAGGAGGGCTCGGCCATGTCAGGCATACGCCTGTTCACTCCGTGGACACACCCAGCCAGAACTGCTGTATTGTAAGGATGTACATTCCAAACGTTCAACAACTTTGAGTTACACTCAAAAGCTTCAGTTGGAGTATTACAAATAATAACTTGAATTACAATCTAATATATTTAAATTTTAGCCACTACGTACTGCAGGGAAGTGGGTAAGAGCCAGGTAGAGGGCCAGGATTCCCTTCCTGCTGAGCTGCCTCTGGCAGCCACTTACTCTCTCTGGGCCTCAGTTTAGTAGTAACTCCTAGAACGGGGCTGTCATCAGGACACCCATCACAGGGTGGTGGCAGGTTACGTGAGTTAAGTCATAGAAAACGCTCAGCACTATGCTATCCACGAGAACTTCATGCAGTGATGGACATACAGCTCTTGAGTCCTTGAAATGTGGCTTCATTTGGCCAAGTGAATTTATAATTTTGTAAATTGATTTACCTCTAAATAACTACATGTGGTTAGTGGCTACTGCCGTGTATGACTCAGGCTTGAAACAATGCTTGGCAAATCGTAAGTGCTTAGTAAACGCTTGGTAGGACGATTGTCCTGCCACATTATCTTCCAGAGTGCTGATTTGCATCCCCGCAGCAGCATGGAGGTCACCCTGGTGACCTTCTCATACCCAAGTATGATCATGCCTCTCCCCTGCTCCAAGCCCTTCTGTGGTTCCTCTTTACCCTCAAGATAATAGCCCAGATTTGTTCATCTCATTGTAGTTACAACTTGTAGCACCCTCTGGAATTACTTTTTCCTGCAGGGCTGGGCACTTCTGGTTTTTTGCCCACCTTCCTCCTTGACTGGGGCCTTTGGAAGGTGGAGACAAAGTCCGGCACTTGGTAGCTGCTTAATCACCAGAGGCCCTCTGTAGCTGAGTCCCTCCCACCTCTACATCTGCTTCTCCAGCCAGTGCTGCATCTTGGCTGACCGTCCAACCTCCACAACATCTCAGCCTCTGAGCCTTTGCCCAGGCTGTTCCTTCCACCCAGAAAACCCTTCCAGGCGGATTCAGACTCAGCTTTCCAGCTCCCACCCCAACTGGCCTTGTTCTGTCTGAGGTGCTGGAGCGAGGTGCCCACACACACTGCCCCCCACAAGGGGTGTGAGTCCACGTGTGTGACACGTCCAGAACAGGCTCATTCACCGGCGGGAAAGGGGCTCGTGGGGGCCGGCGGCTGGGGAGAGGGAGGCGACTGTTCACGGGGACGGGAGTTGCCTCTGCGGGTCAGAATGTCCTGGAATTAGGCACACGCGGTGGCTGCACAACCTTGTGAATGTACTTAATGCCACTGGATTGTAGACTTTAAAATGGTAAAAATGGTGAATGTCATGTTATGTGAATTCTACCTCAACTTAAAGAAAATGCATATTGTAGAGTGTCTCTCCGCTCCGCGGGGCCGCCTCCGTGAGGGCAGAGACCAGAGCCACCCGGGCGCACAGAAGGGGTTCGGCAGGTGTCTGCGGACTGAATAAGCGTGTGAATCTGTCATCACAGGCACCTGCTCTCCTGGAGAAGGAAGAGTCCTATCGCCTCCACTTCCGGACGAATCAGAGGGAATCTCGGTCACGGGAGTATTCTTGGAATATCTCCTCCTGCATCCCCTGACTTGAAATCTGGGGTTTTCCTCCTGCCCAGGCAACTCGGGCCAGACGCGCTCGGTCTTTATCGATGAGGAGAGGGCAAATAAGGGAGGACCCGGTCCTTTAGCAAGTAAAACTTTTATTAAATAAACTTTCAGTTTCTCCAGACCAAAGAGAGGCGTTTGGACATTAAGATGATGCTCGCAGCTTCTCACCTGAACACGCCACAGTGACAAGGATCTCTCCAGCCAGAAATTCAAACCAAGTCAACCCAAAGTTCCCTCTAAGTCCCTTTCTCGTCTTCCTTTTCTGTGTGTGTGTGTGGCGGTTTGTCTCCAAAAGTCGGTTTGCAAGTTGAAACTTCATGAAATTACTCGTAGCAGAAATAAAGTACATCGTACAAATCACGTAGGTCTTCGATGTGGAGTATAAAAATGGTATTTACAGCCGGTAAACATGGACCAGAAGGACACACGCCACTGCGCACCACCACGCACTCCCAAGCAGGCCTGGCGGGGGCTTGGCAGGTGCCGGGGACGCGGACGAGGCCCCCTCGTGGCCCCTGGGCACGCGCTTGCACACGCAGACGCACGGGACACAGGCACGCTAGAGTGTCTCGGAACAATTATCAAACTCTGGAATATCGAAACAAGTTGGTCATAAGATTTTTTTTTTTTTTTTGCTATGTGTTTTTTTTGTGTTTTTTTTTTGTTTTTGTTTTTGTTTTTTCTGGGTCAGTCAACACATTTTGGTAGAAACAAAAGGGAATGCTGTTTTTTTTCTTTACAAATTGTTTTTTTCTTGAGCTTATTAAGTTCTCTGGTGCCTCACTTGGCAAGAGGCCCTACTGACGTCCAACGAACTTGACTCTGTGCTTCAAAGTGGGTTTTCACGGTTTGAGTAGCTATACAGAGATGCCCCCGCAAGACCTCCCTCCCCGCCCCGACTAGGAAAGAAAAATCCACTGTCGTCTGATTTCCCCCCCCCCATTTTGTTCTCTTTACTTCTTTGTATCTGCTCAGAAAGACCAAAATTTAAAAAAAGAAATATTTGTAGAGGTATCTCTGGTAAAGGGGAGCTGGGCCGGTGCAGGTTGGCTTGTCCAACGCGCTTGGCAATCTTGGTCATGAGATCGTGAACTCCAGGCTGGTGATCCGAAGGCAGGGAGGGTGGCTGCCTGCCCTCGGGAGGGGGCACGAGGGGCGGGGGGCTCCCCCGACCCTGTCTGCCCCTGACGGAAAGCTAAGGGCTATTGGTCACATGAGTAAGGCTATGACGGGGGGAGGCGGGGGGGTCTCTTTTGTGCCTACATCGGGGAAGGCAGGGCCCTGGGGCGAGGGAGGGGGTAGGGGTTCCAGAAGCTGCAGCTAAGACCAGGGACACTCGAGCTGGCTGAGCCCAAAGGCCTGCGAGAGCCGTCGGCGGCAGGGGCCCAAAGTCCTGGAGGTATATCGCGTTGGCTGATGATTCCCAGTGCTTCTCGGTGCCCTGGTCTGACATGACAGCGGGAGATGGGGAGACACTGGGCTGCCCGGTCATCCTCAGCCCTTCTTATGTCCCTGCTGAGTGACCAGGCCAGGGTCACCTTCTCTTGGATGGAAGGAAGTCGGAAAAGTTTGGTCCCATGATCTATACTCAAAAAATATATATACTGTCTATAGCTCTATATATATATGCATATATATATATAGGAAAAGTTGTGATTTAGTTTGGGGAGCCACCAAGGAGGGGGGCGGTGAACCCCTTGGCCCCCAACTCAGGAGCCCCCTCCTCCCAGCGCTGGTGCAGACCACGAAGCCCCCTCCCCGCTCCACGTGGCCTTCAGTAGTGTTTCACATTAGGGGATGGGGGGGCAAGGGAGACGGGAGAGGAGAGGGAGGGCTGGTGTCCAAACTCGGTTGTAATTTACGGAAAGGTCCGGGATCGGTTGGAAGCGGGAGGCCCTCCTGGGGTGGGAAGGCCCCTCACCTGGCGGAGAAGGGAGGGGCGTTAGGGTGCGGTGATGCGGGGCCTGCTGGCCTACGACATCGCCTCCCACCCATACCCCCTGCCCTGGCCAGGCTGGGTTCTGGGAACCCAAGGGCCCCTATCTTTTCAGAGAGAGAGTCCATTTCCAGATTCGGAGGCCAACAAACTGCCTGGGAAGGGACTTTGGGTCGCTGAGCCCATTTCCTCCCACAACCTGGGGCCAAGAGTTGTGTTTATTCTTGTCTCCCCTCCCCCGCTCCCTGCCACAGGGAGCAGCTCCACAGAGGCAGCTCTCCCCCCAACCCCCGCCCCGTTTCTGGTCATTCACAGCTGTGTCCCCAAGCGCTGGAAACAGAGCCTAGCACATAGTAGGTGCTCAGTAAGGATTTGCTGTCCCAGAGTGTTCAGGTGCACGGGGCGTCTGTTAGTTGCCTGATCCCGCGACTGAATACCCGCTTATCTGTGGGTGCTGATTTGACAGGGTCTGAAAAGCATGAGCAGCCCCTAACTGAGCACCTACTTCGCACCAGACCCCAGGCGAGGCACTTTGATGACGACGGCGCTCGTGATTGAAAAAAGAAAAAACAAATGATCAAGAGCTTTCCAGGTGGCGGGTCCTGGGCTCGGCTGGGAAAACACCGCATCCCCAAGCGGATCCTCCCTGCTGCCTCTCGGGAGGCGACTTTCACGAACCCATTCCACAGATGAGGCTCGTCAAGGTTTGCGGTCAGTTACGTTTCCCCACTGGCCCCTTAGGCTCACTGTTCATTCCCCGAAGAAGGTGTTTAGTTGTCGATAAAGTTGTTCTCTCTGATGGCAAAATACACTCTTGGGGATGTGTTTGGGGGTATCTTTTTTGGAGGGGGGCATGCTGGTGAGCAGGGCAAACATTCCGCTTTCTCACCAGTCCACTGAGCATGAATTACACCAAATAAGGAGCTATGACAGGGGCCCAGCTGTGAGATTCATAGGATAGGACAGAAGCCCCTCCCCACAGCCCACCCCACCCCAGACCAAACCTGGCCTCTCAGGAGAACTTCTATTCATCCTTCAAAGCCTTCTTCTGAAAGGATTCCCCAACCACCCCTGGACCCTGGTTACACCCTCTGTCCCAGCCCTGACTGTAAGGGGAATGGGGGGTGACTCTAGTCTAGCTCTGTCCTCACCAACCCAACCTGGGGGCTCCTCGTGGCCTCCAGCAGCATCCCCCGGGGCTGGGGAGGGTTTGGAGAATGAGGGGGTGTTTGGCCAAGACGGGGTGGGGGCGGGGTGTGGGTGGGGCCGCCTGGCGGCTCACCTGGGCCAGGCCCGCAGCCTCCGGGCGGCTGTGGGCGCGGTCAGTAGGGGTGTCCCGGGTCTTTGGGCCGCTTCAGCTGCACTTTGAGCCTCTTCATGCCGATCTGAAAGCCGTTCATGGCCTGGATGGCCGTCTGCGCGCTGGCCGGGTTGTCAAAGCTCACGAAGCCTGCGGAGACCGGGGTGGACCCGCGATGGTGGGCAACGTGGGCGTCCTCCGCGTCCTCCAGTGCTGCGGCCCCGGCTTCCCGGCTCGCGGGGTCCTGGGGGCGGGGGGTGTGCGCTCGCAGGGGCAGATGGGCCCAGGGAGTTAGGAGGGCGCGCCAGAGCACACACAGCAGCCCGGGGCCTGGTTCTGACACCCTCTGGACTTGCATGCCTCTGGGGACGGGGTGCTTGCTCCTTACCTGGGGTCTGCTCTGCTGAGACTTCCCACAGGTGGAGGGGACAGGTGAGGCCTCTGGGGGTCCTGGGAGGGCCACATTCTCCCTCCCTTCCCATCCTGGGTGCCTGCCTCCTTCCAGACCCTGGATGCTAACTGCTATCCATCTGGGATCTTGACTGTGAATCGGACTCTCTGTCTCTGTGTGAGTGTCCTTGTGTCTCTTCCCTCTGTCCTTCTTGTCCTCTTCCTCTCTCTGCCTTTTATCTCTCTTTCTCTACCTCTGTCTCTCTTTGTCTCTCTCTGTCTCCCTACCCCCATCTCCCCCCCTCCCACCAGGCAATCAGAAACATCCTAGCCTGGTGCTCCTCAAGCTTCCATCAGCCCCAATCCCTCCACCTGCCACCCCAGGCCACCCTGCCCTACTCCTGCCCCTCACTTCTTGGTCTTCACAGGCTTCCCGGGATGGTGTGGAGGCCACAGGGGTCAGGGGCCCTCTGGGGCAAGGGTCTGCATGCACAAGCATTTGAGGCGGGGATCCCTGAGCTCTGTGTGAGAGGCCGGGTGGAGGGTCAGGTGGAGAGATGGCGGGGCAGGGTTGAACGGTCTTGCAGGGGCCCACTGGGGAGCTATGGGGGAATGTGGAGCTGGGGGGGGACATCTTCACATCTAGCATCTTCCCTAACACCTGCCCCCCACCATACTGATCAGGAAACTGAGGCTCAGAGAAGGCATAGGACTCCTCACTGTTGAGAGGTATTGAGGGTTGTCCTCCATGCATTGCCTTCTTTGTCCTGCAAGCAGGATGCTGAGGAGGGGCCTGGGCACGGGCAGAGACCCTTATTGGTGTGACCTCAAGTGTGCTATTTGACCACTCTGTGCCTCTCGTCCTCCCTCACTAAATTCTTGTATTTCATGGTTGGATATTGAGTGTATACAGGAGGTGCTTACTAAATAGGCAACGGTTGGCCTTTTGAATACAACAGGGTGGGATTAAGAGTCCACATTTTAGAGTCAAACAGACTGGTTCTAGTCTAGGTTCTGCCTCTTTGCTGCTGTGTGGACTTGGAGGTGTCCAAGGCCCCGCACGACCTGCCCCGTCCCCTCCCTGCCCCATCCCCTCCCTGCCCTGTCCCTTCCCTGCCCTCCCCTCCTCCCTCGCTCCCCCTCACTCGCTCTGCTCCAGCCACATGGGCCTCCTGGCTGGCCCTCCAACACACCAGGCCTAGTTCTGCCCCAGGACCTTTGCATGTGATGCTCCCTCTGCCCGGAACCCTGTACCCCGATGTCCTGGGGCTGGGAAATCTCATTATTTGGGTCTCAGCTGAAACATCACCTCCTGCATACCAGCTTCTATGTCCTTAGGAGTAGATGGTGATGGTGTTCTTCATGCCATTTATAACCCCCTGGCCTATGTCCTGCCTTGTTTATTCTCACCTCCTACCCGTAAACCTGTGCTTTTTGACTCCCTGGTCTCTGGCCACAGGTGGTATTAGATTCGTGAAAACTACACCTTCGGTTCTGTGGTTGAACTGCCACACTTGAGGTGCCTGGCGGCCACGTGTGGCTGATGACTCAGACGGCAGAGAACATCTCCGCGGGTGGAGAAAATTCTGTTGGGCAGTGCAGCAAGACTGCGAGCTTTGGAAGGCAGGAATTTTGTTGGCTTCCTTCACTGCTCTGTACCAGCATCCAGCATGGTGCCTGGCACACAGTAGGTCCTTAATAAGTGCTCATTCTAACTTCTAAATGTTATTCTTTGGACCACACCTGTCTCACGGCTGACCACACCCTCCCACACCCCTGTTCCTTGGCGGGCGGAGTCGGGGACGGGGCTGGCAAGCAGGAAGGGGTGCCTGCAGCAGGTACTCCAGGTACTCACCAAAACATTTGCTCTGGTTGGTGGCCCGATCCATAAACACCTTGGAGGAGATGATATTGCCGAAGGGCAGGAACATCTGCGTCAGCTCCGTGTCTCCAAACTCCTGGGGGAGGTGGTAGATAAACAGGTTACAGCCTTCGGGACCTGCAGGTGGGGGAGAGAAAGACATAAAGCCCCCAAGGAGAGGAGGCGGACCCCCCCGGGGGAGGGGCGCGGGACTGGAGCCCACCTCTGGCATCTCCAGCTGTTGGGGGAGGGTGCCCGTGACACCAGGAAGCAGGGGCGTGGAAAGGTGGGGAAGGGAGGCAGGGCGCGCTTACCCTCGCCTGTCTAATCCCACACTCAGGTACACCGAACCTCTGATGATCCTCAGGTCCCAGATAATTTACAAAATTCAGATGGTCCCTCCCCGCAAAACTGAGATAAATCCCTCAATGCCAGAACCTGGATAATCCCCAAATCCCAGACAACCGGAAACCCCTGAAAAATCCCTACACCGGAAACTCCAGACCATTTACGACATCAGATGAATTGTATGTGGGGTATGCGGACACTCTGCTCTATCTTTGCACTAATTCTGTAAATCTAAGACTGGTTTTAAAATAAAATGTTCATGTTTTACAAGTCCGATGATCACAGAATAAAGTAAGACAAGTCATTCCCTGGTCCCAAACCCCAAATATCTAGTTTTCAAAACCATGGATAATCCTCCAAACCTTGAATAATTTTCAAAACCCACATGACATAAAAATAAAATCAAGTAAGACAAAAAAAATTATCTAGCCCCCAAACCCCCTGGTAATTTTATTATATTTTTACTTATTTTTAAGTAAGATCCATGCCCAACGTGGCACTCCAACTCACGACCCTGAGATCGAGAGTCATGTCCTCTACTGACTGAGCCAGCCAGGCGATCCCCGCCCCCACCTGGGAATTTTAAAATGATATACTATACCAACCAGAAATACTTTTTTAAAAGCACAGCTAACTCTCAAAACCATCCCCTCCCCAAATAATCCCCAATGCACGAGTAATGTAAAATCTATAAATAACAATCAAATTTAAAAACCTTCTTATCTGAAGCCATGAACAGTCTCCAAACCTGCCCCTAATCCCAAACCAACAGATGACCTTCTCCCATGTCCCCACAAAACGCGGGGAACCCCCCCAACCACCAAGAATCCCCTTCGGCCTGGAAATGAGTATTCTCCACCCCAGGAAATACAAAATCCAAGATTGGATTTTGTCCAGTGTCCCACTGACATCCAACCCTCACCTTCCTGATTAGGTCCACAGCTCTACGAACGCTTGTTTTTAAAATGCAAGTGTGTCCCAAGGCGATCATCGTGGTTGATTCGGACCGCGCAGTCTTGACCGCAACACAAATGTTAGGTGTGCCTGTGCGCTACCTCATCTCCAGGAAACACGGGGTGGATGCAGAAGGCCGCACCCAGCTGAGTTGGACCTCAGGAGAACACACAGCGGGAACGCCTACCACTCCCTCAGCTCCCCAGGTGTGTCGTGAGCCACACGCATCCCCATCCGCCCGGGGTTACGACACCCCGCCTGACTTCAGACAAGCCTCTTTCCGCCACTTCGCAGCAGCCCGCGGCTGCAACCCTTCCCACCAATGCCACCTCCACGTGCAAACCTGAGCTCTTTGCCAGGATAAAATGCCACACCGAGCGTATTTTTTTAACCTGCTCACGTGCATAACACTGTGCTACCATTTTTATTAGGGCTCCATCTTTAGTTTTGCTTTGACATGTCACGGACAGAGGTTTGGAATGGTGCAAGCAGGAGTCTTGCAGATTGTTCTGCATGCTGTGGGCACTCTCCAGAGCGCTGGTCGTGAGTTACAGCAGCGCTGACCGCCTCTGCACTAGCTTTTACCCCCTCAGCCCAGGTGGAGGGAAGGTGGAGCAGGGACCGGGGAGAGAGACACCCAGGTCCGAGCCATCCACAAAACAGTGACCTGAGGCAGCTGGACCCTCTCTGAAGCTTGCACTGGCCCGCCCTGGGTGGGGGGTCCCGGGGGTCCTGGGAGGTCACTGAAAGTCACATTGGAGCTGCCAAGTCCTCATGCCTGTTCTGTCTGTGACTTTAACCACAGAGCCCCCTGGAGATATAAAATCTGACGGAGAACGGGGTAGCAGCTGGTTGGCAGAGCTGGGGACCCCTCGGCCTAGGGCTCGCCTCCAAAGCTCAGCTCCTGTATCCTGGCAGTGCCCCCTTCCAAGGGCCAAGGGCAAGGGAGAAGTGGGGCAGAGTCCCAAAGAACTCGGTCTGCAGGCCAGGCCAACTGCGGAGCTCCCCTGGCCATGGGGCAAGTTGGTCACCTCTCCCCCACCCCCACTAGCTGGATGGACAAGGGAAAGGGCCTTCCTGGGTGCTGAGCTGCACTGTGTGTCAGGAACGGCCCTGCCTCCTTCCTAGTAAGGCCTCTTGACCCAGATGGTCGCTCCTGTTGCAGAAAAGGAAACTGAGGCACAGGGCAGTGAAGTGAAGCTTTCCTTATGATGTCACAGTCAGAACTGGGTGGATCTGAATCCTGGCTGTCGGACTCCAGGATCTAACTCCTCCCTCTTTCCACTTTACTGGCGAGGCCTCAGTTTCCCCGAGATACCTCGTACCGCCCCCCGCCCGACCTCAAGACGAGCGTCCTTTCCAAAAATTCAGAGATTCGTCCAGTCCTGGAGAGGGCGGCTGGGGGTGGTGGGGTCACCGCTAGTCCTACGGTTCCCACTTTCCAGAGGAGGGAGCCGAGGCTCAGAGAGGGTGATTCAGTTCCCCCAGAACACCCAGGGGCCGCGCCAGAACTCGAACCCAGGTCTGTCCGGCCAGCCGGCCGCGCTCTGAGCCGCGGTTCCCCGAGGCCGCGCGCCAGGCCAGGCCAGGGGTCCTGGAGGTGGAGGGGGCGGTCAGAGGGCGGGGCTGGCGCCCGGGGGAGGTCGCGGCCCCCTCACCTTCTCGCTGCTGCTGCTGCAGGAGGGGCGGCGGCTGGGGGACGCTGTGCGCGATGGGCGTGATGGCCGCGGTGGGGTACATGGCTGCGGAGACCGGGAGCGAGACACAGGGCGGAGGCGGGTGTGAGGCCGGTGGGCGGCCCGCGGCGGGCGGGGGCGGGGCCACGGAGGTCTAGGGAGGGAGGCGGGGCGTGCCCGCGGCGGAGGGCGGGCCTAGGGAAGGGGCCAAGGCACAGGGAAGAGTGGGGCAGAGCCGCAAGGGGGTGGGGTCAATGCCTGGCATCAGGAGGGGGCGTGGCCACAACCAAGGGCGGGCCTGAAGGAGGGGCCAAGGCCACACAAGATCGGGTGGGTGGGGCCAGAGCTTGAGGGGCAGGGCCATGGCTGAGGGCGGGGCAGGATATGAGGGGCGGGACCAGACGCTGCAAGGGGCGGGGGTGTGTGTGGCCAAAACCTGGGATTGGGCCAGGGCCAGAAGTAGGAGGCGTGGTTAGGTGCAAGAGGGAAGGCCAAACGAAAGGGCGGCCCTTGAGAGGCGGGGCCAGAAGCGGGTTGTGGCTAAGGGGGAGGGGCTAGACAGGTAGAAAGCCGGGGCCAAGGGGGCGGGGCCACGCCCGAGACTGGGCCTGACTGCCCCCGTACCTGTGTACTGCTGGACTCCGGAGAAGGCGGGATGGAGGGTCTCGGCTACGGTCGGGCTCTGAGCTGCGGGGCAGACGGAGGGGCTGAGTGGGACGGGGGCAGCAGATCTTCCATCCACCCCCGATACTTAGGACCCAGAAGGAGAGCAACAAACATCCGCCCCAGCTTCACCTCTGCATAAACTTTTTACAGGTATGGTCCCCATTTTACAGGCAGGAAAACTGAGGTTCAGAGAGGTGAAGCAACTGGCACAGGGCCACTCAGATAGGAAATGGCAGAAGTCGAACAGGACTCCAGAGAGGCTTAACCATCACCCCCATCTCTCTGTCCCCATCCGGACCCCCTCGCTCTTCCCCTTTATTCTCTGGATTCTCCAGGACTTCAGGCCTCTGCTCCTGATCACCCTCCACCCCCATCCGTTTCCTTCTCTCCCACTCCAAGCCTCACTCATCAGACACCCCGTGGAACCCCCATGTGGCTGTGACCTCCCAATGGCTCCCAGGGGAGGAGGTAAGGGGAGGGGAGAGGTTGTCCAGACCACTAGAGCTGGTGCATCAGGGGGAAATTTCAGCCAAAAGATTCTGCTCGAATGGAGAGAGGTTACTAGAGGATGGGTGTGTGTGTGGGGGGGGGTTACCATAAAGGGGTCACATGAACGAATCACCCCATGGAGATGGAGCAGTTCTGTGTCTTGATTTTGGTGGTGGTTACACAAATCTACTATACCTGTGATAACATAGCACAGACCCCCCCCCCCACATACACACGAGTGCACACAGAAAGTGATGCAGTCTGAATAAGGTGTCCAACTCCTGTTGAGTTCATTGTATTGTACCAATGTTAGCTTCCTGGTTTCGACAATGTGCTCGGGTTATGTAAGCTGTTAGCATGGGGGCGGGGCTGGGTTGGAGGGACCGGGACCTCTCCGTACTATTTTTGAAACTCCCCGTGAGTTCCAATCATTTCAAAATAAAAATAAATTCTCCTCGATGGTGGAAATGCAGATGACTTCACCTAAGCAAGATGTCAGAGGAGGCTTGCCTGGGGACTGTGGTGTAGGGTCAGGAAAGGTGGGACCTCTGCTTCCCAAAGGTAGGGCCCAGCCTAATTCGGTGCATGGCTAATACTGAATGGATGGATGCATGAATGAATATGGGTACTGATATCTTCCTAAATAGTGACGATTAATAATTAAGATTGATGGTGCTGTTCTTGGTACAGGCGATGTGTTAAGCATTTGACACGCTAATTTCATTGTCAGTGCAACCTCCTGAGATGACTGATGTCATCTGCCCTATTTCCCAGGTGAAGAAACTGAGGCCCAGAGACTCACAGAGACCATCCGGGACCACCGGACTGGAATTTGAACCCAGAAATGTCGGGATATAAAGTTCCCATGTTTTAACCACCCTGCTACAGCCCTTTCTCTGTGCCCACAGCTCACGTCTGTTCAGTTGAGACTCCCTCTGTTTCCCAGGGACCATGGCATAGGGACTCATGCTTGCCCCAGAGACACCCTCCCCGCCCCCTCCCCAGATCCCAGGGGACCACTCCAATTACCTGGGTAGGGCACAAGGCCATTGGCATACACAGTCTCTAGGGCGGGGTGCCCCCCAGGGAAGGGCACGACACCTGCGAAGCCATTGGTGATGGGAGCCACAAGTCCGGGCACGGCAGTGGTGCCAAGCAGGGGGGGTGAGTGCAGTCCTGCAGAATGGAGGAGCACCATGGGAAGCCTGAGCCTGGCCCTGGCCCTGCCCTGCCCTGCCCACCCATCCTTAGGCCCCTGGAGGACTCTCACCAGAGGCAGGGGCGATGGGTGTGGCAGGCAGCCCGTTAAGGCTGACGGCGCCAATCTGCTGGATGTGACAGGGTGAGAAGGCCACGCCAGGGCTCAGGTAGCTGCCCGACGTGGACAGGACCGTTGTCTGCTGCTGCATGAGCTGGGGGTGGAAAGGGAGTCAGCGTGCACAATAGGGGTGACAGCTACCCTGAGGTCATGACTCATGGGAGGAGGCCTGGTCCTCAAGTAACTTGGGAGGGGAGGGGGTCAGACTGGCTATCTTGGCTCAGGCTGGGGTCAGGGCTCAGTTAGAAATTGGGGCTCAGCATGGGATCAAGGCTCAGTCTAGGATCGGGACTCAGGCTTGAGATGAGGGCTAAAGCAGGAATTTGGACTTGGTATGGGATCAGGGATCAGCCAACATTGAACTCAGCCAGGGTTGGGTCTCAGTTTGGAGTCTCGATTTAGAGGCTCCTTTTGGGTTTGAGACCCAGCCTAGATTCAGGGGCTAAGCATGGGGTCGTGTCAGTCCAGAGTTAGGGTTCAACTTGGGCCTGGGGCTCAGTTCATGGTTGGGGGCTCAGCTGGGGGTGGGGGTTCAGGAATCAGCCTGGATTTGGGGACTCAACCATGACCAGGATAGGACCGTGAGTCAGAGAGATTGGGCAAGATACAGAAGATGAGCAGAGAGGCAGAACCCCCAACAGAGCATGGATGGAGAGAGAGACTGAGCGGGACCCCCAGAGTGGTGTTGGGAGCCCCGCTGGAGACAGAAGTGCAACTGCTGGGGTCACTCACAGCCTGGGCGTAGGCACTGTAGGGGCTGAAGGGCAGGGTGAGGGATGGTGTCAGGATGCCCAGCTGGCCCACCATCTGCTGCATGCGCCGCAGTGTTCGCTCCTTGTCGGTGTCGGCAAACTTGACCACCAGGCTGGAGGAGGCACCCTACAGTGGCAGTGGCAAGCAAGGAGGGAAAGGAAGGAGGTAGCCAGGACTTTGGGGTTCCTGGAACCGCGCCAGCTCTGGCCCTCGGGGGGAGCACCGTAGATGTCAGCAGCTGCCGGTCCTGCCCGTGCGCCCGTAGCTGCAGGACACGCACGTCACAGCGAGAACAGCTCACAGATTAGCATCCTGGGTCTCGCACTTGACCGTGCAGCCGCCTGTGGGCACAGGTGGGGTGTCCGGGCCCAGGGGGTCGCGTCTGGGGCACACAGTAGAGGACCCTGACTATCAGCCACACTCTCAAAAATGGAGAGTCCAACTGGCGGGGAGAACCAACGGGGACCCAAATGGAGGACCCTATAACTGTCACTCACACCTGAGAACGGCTGAGACTCCAACCATCAGAGAGGGCACATGCCCCCTTTGCTGGAGAGCTCACTCCCTGATGCGCCCCATCACTGGTCAGCTGTGTGCATGAGAAAGCCTTACCTCATGGTGGGCCGAATCCTGCCACTCCAGGGACTAAAACTGAGGCCCCAGAGCCCAGAGTGCAAGGGACAGGAGGCTCTGAGGCTGCCCTGCTCCTCACACCCCTTTTTGAGAACAGCTGAGAGGAGAGTTGGTTCTCTAAGGCCTGTCTTCCCTGTGGCAGATTCGGACAATTATGGACAGCGACGTGGCTCCTAGCAACTCCTTCTAGAGGGCAGGGCTACTCCCAGTGCCTGGCTGGTCCTCCCCAGCCTCTCACCGCTCCAAGCCTGCCCCCTGCCCATCCCCACTCTGGCCCAGGGGACATTTCCAACTGACCTGGCCCCTTCCCTGCCCTGTCAAAACCTTCCATGGCTCCTCATTGCCCTAGGAATCCCGTGCTCCTCGGCCATCAGCTGCAGCCCCTCCAGCCATCCCCCCTGCTCCTCTGGGGCTACACGCCCCACCCCCATCCTTGTTGTCATACCTCACGCCCCACGTTCCCCTGCTGGCCTCCACAAAGCCAAACCACCCCTCAGGCCCCGCGCCTCTAGGACACCCGCTTGTACGCTCACACACACATGCACACATACTCTTATACATGTTCACACACATGCACATTTAGGCACACACACGTTCATACACAGTCACACACACACTCACCAGGCTCGCTCACACACACACCCCACATGCTCATACACTCACACACGTACACACAGTACGCATGCTCACACTCACATCCACATGCAGACTCACTATGCACGCTCACGCACATCTGCACACACACAAACACCACCCACACAAACACACACTCACAGACATTTACACTCGTCATGCATATCACATATAGTTGTACACATGCATTCGCACAATACAGTCAGAGGCACACAATCACGCATGTGCACATGCAGTCACATACACGCACATTCACACACTCACCCCTCCACACACACTCACACACTTGCCCTCACATATACCCACAGATGCACAACGTGCTCATTCCCCCCACATCAGCCAGACAGACCCACAGACACACGCGCTCAGCACACACGTATAAACACACATGCGCACACACCTACATGCATACCGCACAATCCACTCACACACACCCATTCAGCACACACACACCCGTACATATTCTCACACACACACACCTCCTGTGCACATTACCAATCACCTACTGACAACCACACCCACACGCACTCACTTACATATTCTCTCTTAAACACACACAGACACAGACACACACATGTCGCCACACACCGGCAGGACATCCGTGCACACTCACATCCGTGCACGCCCACACACTCATATGCTCCACACATGCACAATCGCACACTCACATGCGCACACGTACCCACACCACCATCAGAGACTGCACCTCTCTCTCCACCTGTGCCTTGCTGATGAACAGCCTGAGGCTACAGGATGGAGGGACCAGTAGGGAGAGGTTTCGTCCCTGTCCCCTCCCCCCTTCCACACGCCCAGCACCATGGCCCCGGGATGGGCCCTACTCACTGGCATGGTCTGGCTGCCGTGCAGGGCATGGATGGCCGCCTGGGCCTCGGTGTGGGAGGAGAACTTCACAAAGGCACAGCCTGCCGCAAGAGAAGGAGAATGCGTGAGGGGCGACGGGGTCTTTCTGTGGCCACAGGAGGGGGGACTGGGAGTCCTGGATGGCTGGTCAGACAGTCAGAACAGAGAGACAGCCAGTAATTTGTTCAGACAGACAGCTGGACAATAAGGGATCAGGCAATAAGACAAGTGCACGGTCGCCGCAGACTGTGACGTCAGCCAGGTGGCCACCCCTTCACTCAGAAAGCCACAGCTCCACAGCCGTTTGTGGCTCGCATGGTTCGACAGACACTGAGAGGCGGTGTGCAGTCGGCGGGGCAGGTCCTGCTCGCTGGAACTAGTGAAGGGCACAGGCTTAGAGAACACCGCCAGCCGCTGACACCGTGAGATCGAGTTGTAATCAGATATGCAGAGAGAAGGTGACAAACGTCCAGACACAGGCGCTGAGATACGGCCCTGTGGGCACACTCAGGCACAGATACATTCAGACCCAGACAGATAGGCCCATGTGACCAGAGTTGGAGAGATGGGGATAAAAAATAAATAAATATATAAATACATACATACATACATACCAGACAGGTCAGACCCAGCTGGCTGGTCACACAGGAAGAAATCAGAAATCAGGCAGCCAGGGACCACCAGACACAGGCGAATTCAGACACACAATCATAAGGAGAGACTACTAGACATAGTTCCAGACAGGCAGAGTACTACGGAAGACTGGGGGTAGGGTAGGGCGATGGAATGTTCTGGATTAGAGAGTGGCAATGGTTGCACAATTGTTTGAACATAAAGCACTTCACTGCACACTTTCAAAAGGCGAATTTTAAAGTGTTGATATCAATTAAAATCAATTTTAAAAAAAAGAGGGGCGCCTGGCTGGCTCAGTTAGTAGAGCATGCGACTCTTGATCTTGGGGTTGTAAGTTTGAGCCCCACATTCGGTGTAGAGATGATAAATAAATAAACTTTAAAAAAACATTTAAAAAATGAAAAATAAAAATAATTTAAAGAGAGGGAGAGCCAAGCAAATAGGGACCATGGGATATATTCTGTCCTAGAAGATAAAACGTTTTGAGGGCCAGAGACAGGCAGGGCAAGAGTTGGTGCCTGATAGATGAACCCAAAAAGGTAGAATCAGGTAGACAGACAAAGACCACCAGACGCAGGAAGACCCAAACAGAAATAATCATTTAGACACTCAGGCAGAAAGTCAGAGACTAAGAGCCGCAGGTGGAGTGATGCTCATCTGCAGTCACAACCAGTCACGTGGGCAGATAGGGAAACAGGTCGCCGTGGACCATTAAAGTCTCTCCTAGATGTTCAGCCAGGATCAGGCAGTCCACAGGCAACTGTCCCACAGAGTCAGGTGGGCACAGGCGGCGCGCAGGCAGGACCAGGTGGGACCCTACAGTCTCCGCCCACCCAGCCCCGCCCCCGCCCCCAGGAACAAACCCCAGCCTCCCACGTGACCGGCCCCGCCCCCCCAGAGCCAACCTCCGCCTTCTCAAGGACCCAGCCCCGCCCCCAGGAGTCAAACCCCGCCCACCCACGTACCCTATCCCGCCCCAGAAGCTAGTCCCGCCTTCTCAAGGCTCTCAAGAGCCAACCCCGCCCTCCCACGTGCCAGGCCCCTCCCCCAGGAGCCAGTCTTGCCTTCTCACGTGCCTGGCCCCGCCCCCAGGAGCCAAAGCCGTCCTCCCACAGGCCCCGCCCGA
>NC_138369.1:1881478-1900658 GCF_054177405.1 Leptonychotes weddellii | reverse complement strand
GCGGGGGCGTGGCGCAGTGGCCAAGGGCAGAGCCAATCAGGAGAGGAAGGGGCGGGCCAGCCCTGAAGTGGTCCAGAGCCAGGGTGTGATTGACTGGACGTCGTCTTGGGGTGGGGGTGGGGGTGGGGCGGGGTGCAAAGCGTGAGAACTGCAGAGACAAGAGACATTGAGAGAGACAGAAGCAAGGAGAGAGAAGCCCCCAGAGAAAGCCTGATGAGATCAAAGGTATTTGAAAGATGTTTGCCTGAGGCCGGGTGTGGGAGGCAGGCAGGTGTCAGGTCCCCTTCGACGGACCCAGGGGACCGGGCCTCAGCCCTGGGCTTTGCCTCTAATCTCTGTGGACCTCATTTTCACTGCGTGTGAAATGAGACCATCGTTGGCCGCTCTGATGCTGTTGGACCCTGTGTCCACCACCCCCATCTCCCTCCCTCTGCCTCCCCCTCCCCCGCAGGATCCCCTGCGCAGAAGCCCTGGTGCCCATTTTTGCTCCAGGCAGGAGCTAATTAAAGCCGTATCCTTCCTTCTGGGATGAGCTCACCAAGCCCCCACTCCCACAGGCGGGGCCGGTTGATGGGGAGGGGTCTGCCTCAGGCCTGACAGGCTCCCTTGGAACCCTGGGGAGAAAAGCACCAGGCAGAGCTGAGGATGGTTTCTAGCATTTAAAAAACATTTGTTGTGAGAATGTAAAATGGTGCAGCCCCTGTGGGAAACAGTTTGGCGGCTCCTCAAAAAAGTTAAACATAGAATTACCATATGATCCAGCAATTCCACTTCTGGGTCTATACCCAAAAGAATTGAAAACAGGGACTCGAACAGATATTTCAAACAGATATTACACATATTCACAGCGGCATTATTCAGAACGGCCAAAAGGTAGAACAACCCAAGTGTCCACCAACAGATGCATGGATAAACAAAATGTGGTCCATTCATACACTGGAATATTATTCTGCCTTAAAAAGTGGGGAATTATGACCCATGTTACAACGTGGATGAACCTTGAGGATGTTATGTTCAGTGTCATAAACCAGACATAAGGGGGGTGGGAGGATGGGTTAGTCTGGTGATGGGTATTAAAGAGGGCACATTCTGCATGGGGCACTGGGTGTTATGCACAAACAATGAATCATGGAACAATTCACCTAAAACTAATGATGCAATGTATGGGGATTAACATAACAATAAAAAATTTTTAAAAATAAGCCAGACATAAAAGGACACATCCCTCAGGACCCCACTCCCAGGAGGTCCCCAGAGGAGTCCCGTCCACACAGACAGAGAGGAGAGGGTGGGAACCAGGACTGGGGAGGGGGTGGGGGAGTCCATGCTTCATGGGGACAGATCCGTATGGGGAGATGGAAAGTTCTGGAGATGGAGGGTGGGGGTGGTTGTACAACAGTGTGATTGTGCTTAACGCCATTGAGGTGTGCGCTTAAAAATAGTTAAGATGGGGGGGCGCCTGGGTGGCTCAGTCAGTTAAACATCCGACTTGTCTTGGCTCTGATCATGATCTCAGGGTAGTGAGATGGAGTCCCGGATAGGGCTCAGTGCTCAGCTGGGGGGTCTGTTTGAGATTCTCCCTCTTCCTCTGCCCCTCCCCCCCACCGTGCTCTCTCTCTCTAAAAATAAACAAATCTTTAAAAAATGGTTAAGATGGTGAATTTAATGTTATGTGTATTTTACCAAAATAAAAAATTGTCATTGGGATATATTAAAAAACATACCCCCCTAAGAAAGGTGCAGAACATGAAAGTATATAATGTAGCAAATAATCATAAAATCATGTAACCATTTCCTGGGTCAAGGAATAGAACATGGCAGTCACCGGAAATCCCAGTGCTTCCCATCCCATGACAAGCCCCTCCATCCCCCGGAGGTGACTGCTATCCTGGCTTTTGTGATAACCACGTCATTGCTTTTCATTATGGCTTCCCGCCCCGTGTGTGTCACTAATCAATGTAGCTGAGTACTTCCTGCTTTTGAACTTATATAAACGGAATCATAGCATATGTATACTTTGTGTCTAGATTCTGTTACTCAACAACAGATGGCTGTGAGTATCAGGAATTAATTCCTTTTCATAGCTGTGTAATATTTTCTCCTGTGAATATACTGCAAGTTGGCTATCCATTCTCTTGTGAGTGGGCATCTGGGTTGTCCACTGTTAGAGACTATCATGAAAAACGCTGCCATGGAACATTCTTATATAGGTGCTTTGATGCACAAAGGCATATCTAGGAATGGGATTGCAGGTTATAAGGTAGGTTTATGTTTAGCTTAAACAGATTCCTTCAAACAGTTTTCCAAAATGGGTTGTACCAAAGAATTCTCCAACCAACGGTTCTGACAATATTAATGCTTCATTTTCACCAACGCTTGGTTTTGCCAGCCTTTTAAATGTTAGTCATTGTGGTAGGCGTATCACTGCATTTCATTGAGATTGTAACATACATTGCTATAGTTATTAATAAAGCCGGGCACCTTGTTGCTTTGTAGGAGTTCTTTATGTGCTGTGTAAATAAAGAATACTTTGTATTCTTTTATGGTTATATCTGATGCACACATCTTCCCCCAATCCATGGCTGGTCTTTCTACTCCTTTTTTGGTGTTTCTATTTTCTGAATTTAATCCCCCAAGGCCTTCAGGGAAAGGAGAGGCACTAAGACAACTAGCCTAGGGCCTGAGAGAAATTAGGCACAACCAGCAAGAAACTGGACTGCAAGAAGATCTGAAATAGAGGCAAAACCCTTCCTCCTTGGGCCCATTCTTGCCGGTGAGGCCTCATTTGCAGAAAATGGAGTGTGCTAGTCCTGGGAGGCTAGGATAGGACCCCCGAGTGACCTTCTAGGCCATCAGCCTCTGGGTCCGGAAGGCTTTCAGCCAGAGGGACAGAAAGACCAAATTGCATGCCACTGTCCCCGGTGCTGAAATGCTTGCCTGTTCTCTTGACCCCTTAGTTTCTCTTTTCTAATGGGGAGAAATGTGTGATGTTTACCCCTTTCTGGGTACATACAGCCTTGATGTTCAGTTAGTTCAGTTCCTGTTAGGGTTTAATTGGATCCCCCCTCCCCAAAATTCATATGTTGCTGTCCTAACCCCTCAGGACCTCAGAATGGGACCTTATTTGGAAAATGAGCCATTGCAGATGTAATGAGTTAAGGTGAGGTCATCCTGGAGGAGGGTTAGCCCCAATGCTGTAGGACTAGTGTCCTTACAAAAGGAGGAAATTTGGGCACAGAGACACACACTCAGGGAGAAGGCCATGTGATTATGAAGGCAGAAATCTGGGGGATGTATCAACAAGCCCAGGGACAGTAAGGACTTCCAACAAACCACCAGAAGCTGGGAGAGACCTGAACCAGATTCTCCCTCCATTTCGAAGGAACCAACTCAACCCGCACCTTAATCTCAGACTTCTGGCTCCCCGGACAGTGAGCAAACATGTTTCTGTTTTTGAAGACCCCTGGTTTGTGGTACATTTTTTCCGCAGCCCTAGCAACCTAATACAGTCCCCAATCAGCACAGACTTTCAGTGGTATTAATAAAGTTCACTGGCTTCTAATACTAATAAACCTGTACTCAGTATTGACTCATTCAATCCTTATAACAACCCCACAAAGTAGCTGCTAGTATTGCCTTCATTTTACACATGAGTGTCCAGGGCACAGAGTGGGGAAGTGACTTGCCCAGGACCACACAGGTGGTAAGTGTGTGCTCATCCAGGCTCCATGGACAGTTTGCTAACCACTGGGGCACAGTGCCCGGAGCTTGCATCTTCTTAAAATTTCCCCAGGGCCTAGGGCGAGGATCACAGGCCCCTGATTCACCCCTTCCCGAAAGGAGCTTTAAAATCATGCCAGGATCAAATGCTGGTTCAAATACACGGACCCCATTTTAATTGTTCAAAGTCTGTTTGCTGCGTCCTAGTCCCACAGAGACCTTTTGAGGGAAGTCACAACCCAACCAAAGCCTACATTGGGTGAACCTCTCATCTCAATTTCAGCCCTGGCCACCCCTACCCCACACATCAGCCTCACCAATGACAAGGGGGCCAAGTCTGGTGTCCAGCAGCCCCTTCCCATGCTGGCCATGCCCTGGGGTTCTTCCCAGAGTGCTCAGCACTTGACCATCCCTTCAAACCCACACCCATTTTCAAAGCCTGGACCAGGACTGATCTGGGGTGGGATGCTGTTAATGCCCACAGATCTCTCTAGGCCCAAAGACAGAGCAGGGACCAAAATGGAGGAATCATTGGGGAACAAGAGTATGTATATATGAAAGTTTCCTAATAACTAGATCTGTGTCATCACAGCTCCTTTGGGAGGCAGGGAGCTCCCCATCTCTGGAGGTAAGCAGCAGTGACTCCCCAGAGAGGAAACTTCTTTGCCAGAGAATCCTGAGAGTCCCTTCTCATGCTAAGATCCTCTGCTCTCTGGTCTGAGATCTGAGCTTTTGGGACTTCATGACTCAAAGTTGTAATGATGATAATAATAGTCAGTGTCCACTGTGTACCAGGCATCCTTACAGGGGCACATCACTGGTATCAACCCTTTGAGTCCTCAGACTAGCCCAAGAGAATTGCATGATTGTATTTATTATTATTATTAAAGACTTATTTATTTAGAGAGAGCGAGCACAGGGTGGGGGAAGGGCGGAGGGAGAGAGAATCTCAAGCAGACTCCTCGCTGAGCGTGGAGCCCGACGTGGGGCTCGATCCCACGACACTGAGATCACGACCTGAGCTGAAACCAAGAGTCCGACGCTCAACCAACTGAGCCACCCAGGCGCCCTGGTATTTTATTTATTATTATTTGCATTTTGCAGGTAGGGAAACTGAGACAGCAGCCACACAGGTAACATAGTGACGGGGCCAGAGGCGGGATTGGAACTCCAGAGGACTAACTCCAGTCTGTACTTCCTCGACCTCAATATTCTCCCTCTTATAAAGATAGTAGTAGTCACGACAACAGCTCCTTCACGGAGCACTTGGACAGGGTGCCATTATCCTGGGGGCTTGGCTCCACCCCCCTCGCCCCCTCTCCTCCCTGCAGGAATCCTGCAAGGTGGGTCTTATGCAGATTATGCAGGGAGGCTTGCCTAAGATGCACAGCGGGAAAGGGTAGAGCCGGAGTTTGAACCCAGGGGCATCTGACATCATGGGTTTCACTGCCATCCACTGTGCTTAGAGGCTTTGATCTCCAGGGTGTGGCTGTGGAGTGGCTCCCAATTCTGCCATCTTCCCTGAAATTCACTCAAAACCTTTGATGTTTTAAGACAAAGGTGGCCTTAAGAGCATCTATGAAAAGACAATTAAGCGCCATCTTCCATCTAGTGTAGACACCGATTGTTTGATATGCAGATAAATGGAATCATTAGGGGGTGACTTAACGATACAG
Source organism: Leptonychotes weddellii (assembly GCF_054177405.1). Classification (NCBI taxonomy): domain Eukaryota; kingdom Metazoa; phylum Chordata; class Mammalia; order Carnivora; family Phocidae; genus Leptonychotes; species Leptonychotes weddellii. The sequence goes on along the minus strand of NC_138369.1, from coordinate 1,895,262 downwards.
GCCTCCCAAACATGGGGCTCTGGGGCAACCCCACAGAGCCTTCAGTGGTGGGAAGAATTGTGCCCAACTTACAGATGAGAAGACTGAGGTTCACAGTGACCCAGGTCACCTGGAGCCCATATCTGCATGACCCCATTGCCCAGGGCTCTTCCCCCAGCCCACAAGGACACTCCTCTATCCAGCCTGGGAGATTCTGTCTCTGAGGAGGGGGGCAAAGTTGACCATAGTCCCTCCGTAGCAACCGGTCTCTGTTCACCCTGGCCTCCAGGGAAAATGCCCTGACTAATGGGCGATCCTAAGGCTGGGAAAAGGTGCAAAAGACACACCCCCATGTGTGGTCAGCCTGGGGCAGAGGGTGGGACAAAGGGCTAGGGGAAGCCCAGAGGACAAAGGATGGCTCTGTCTGGCACTGAGGGTGTAGGGAGCAGGCTGGGGAGTATGGCAGGTGTCAAGCGATGTTGTTGGGGGGAGGGGAGCATAAACACTTTGCTCGGCAGGTGAAGACAATGAACTGAGTCGAAGGTAGTGAGGAGCCACAGAAGATGTGTAGGCAGGGGAGGGCACAGAGGTGTGTGCTGGGAAGATCCTCTGGGGCCAGCATGGAGGAGGGACTGGAGTACAGGACAGAAGGCTAAGGTCAGGAAGGCGAAGACTGAGCTGGGGCCATGGGGGCAGAGAGGAAAGACGGATGGGACCTTCAGAGGGGGTCTCTGGGGGACAAGGGGCTGGGGGTAGAGGTGGGGCGGATGCCCAGGGCCATCCCTGGGAGGGTGTAGCGGATCGTAAGGTGGCCCTCCAGAAAAGATATGTGTACATCCCAGACCCTATGCATGGGAACTTATTTGGAAAAAGGGACTGTAATTAAGATGTAATTAAGGATCTTGAGATGAGATCCATCCTGGATAACGAGGTGGACTCCAGATCCAATGACAAATGTCCTTGTAAGAGACAAGAGGAGACACAGAGAGAAGAGAGACCACGTGAAGACGGAGGCACAGATGGAGGGACGCGCCACAAGCCAAGGGGAGCCTGGAGCCCCCGGAAGCTGAAAGAGGCAGGAGGATCTGTCCCCTGGAGCCTCCTGAGGGAACGCAGCCCCTTGATCTCAGACTCCTGTTCTCAAGGACCAGGGAGAAGTCTGCTCTTTTAAGCTAAGTTTGTGGTCATTCGTGACCGACGCCCCAACAGACTCACTGCTCACTGGATGGAGATCCAGTAGGAAGAGCAGTTTGGAAGAAAGATGCAGAATCTGGTTTGGGTCCTCAGACCCATCTGGGGACTTGGGAGACATCAGGGGAAGGATCACCCCCAGGACTGGCTAAAATCCCCCAAATGTCCCAGCAAGGAAGTACCAACTGAGGACAGAGCCAAGCCCTGGGTGAGATGCCACGGCCTCAGCTGGAACCCTCCTTCTAAACTGGTGGATATTTGCATCCCGTGTTACAGATGCGTGAACCCAGGCTCAGAGAGGCTTAGCAGCTTTCCTGAGGTCACACAGCAAGTCACAAACAAGGCCTGGAACTGAACCCAACCTGGGGGTGGGCACAGGGCTTCTGAGTTTCAGAAAATCCCAGAGTGTGGGGGACTACTTGAGTGGCCTAAATAAAAATAGTTTTTAAGGGGCGCCTGGGTGGCTCAGTCAGCTAAGTGGCTGCCTTCGGCTCAGGTCATGATCCCAGGATCCTGGGATCGAGCCCCGCATCGGGCTCCCCGCTCAGTGGGAAGCCGGCTTCTCCCTCTCCCTCTGCCTGCCACTCTGCCTACTTGTGCTGTCTCTCTCTCTGTCAAATAAAATCTTAAAAAAAAAAAAGTTTTTAAAGTTGTTTTTTCCTTCTTAGTATTCATGGTCATTATTTTCATGCCTGAGTGTGGGATTTCTGTCACTTCCGGGGAGCCGGGCAGGTCTGGGAACTGGTCATGTCCTCCCACACCCCACGCTCGGCCTCTCACCCACCACCCTGGAGCTCGCCACGCCTTGGTCCACACACGCCCACCCTCATCTGTGTCCCCATCCTTTCTCCTCCACCCCTGCGACCCAGCCCGTGTCCCCTTCAGAGGAGGGGGGTCAGGCACCCCTGCGGCTCTCCCTGGGCCTGTGCGGTGCTCTAACTGCCCATCAGGAGTTACTGTCCCACTGGACTCGGAGGCCCTGAGGGTGGGAACCAGGTGTGCCGGCCACTGGACCTGTCCCCAGGGCCCAGCACTGGGCCCAGCACGCTGTGTGTGCAGCAAGAATTTGGCCACAGCTCACAGCCTCCATGCTGGTTGAGCGCCCATCCACGCCCTCCTGGACCTGTGGTCCCCTCTGCCCTGGTCTCCCCGCGGCCACTGCTGCCTCCCTCATCCCTTCAACCGGCCCCCCCAGGGGCCACCAGAGGGTGCCTGTGAGCACCTCGTCTGCCCACAGCTCTCCAAGGCTCCCTCCTCCCTGGGGTACAAGCCTAATCCTCCCCACACGGTTCCTAAGGCCCCCACAACCTGCCCTGTCCCCTCCCTGTCCTCCCCTCCTCCCTCTCTCCCCCAGCCCACTCTGCCCCAGCCACACATGCCTCCTCTGTTCCTCCAACACACCAGGCCCTCCTGCCCCAGGACCTTTGCACGGGCTGTTCCGGAATGTGCTTCTCCAGATCTCTGCACAGTTCACTCCCTTCCTTCAGGTCTTGGCTCAAATGTCACCTCCTTAGTGGAGCCTCCTTTGAGCACCCTGTTTAAAGTTACAGCCCTCAATCACCCCCTCACCCTGCTCTATTTTTCCTCTGCCCCCATCACCATCTCTATGATGCATACAGGTTTCCCTCACTATCCAAAAGTAGAGTGTTCCTGTGAAACCTCCTGTCAGCCTAAATGGCATACAGCAAGGAAGCAACCACCTTTAATTTATATGAAAAACTTTTTGAACATTCCCAGACTCAAAAAATAACCTCCCTTAGGCTTTTCAGATACTTTAGGACACATCTTGCTAATGGATGCACAGAATGAACCAAGGTAAAGCACAGATGCTCACACAGTTCAGAGCCCTGGCAGCTGCTGCTCAGATGCCAAGCGTGGTCCCAGGGAAGGCGCTCGGTGGGGCCGTGCTCACTGCTGGGGGGAGCATTGCTCACTGCAAAACCAGCGCCGAATGCTCGTTTTGCTTTCTGCTTTTATTCATAAAAGCAAAAATCCCCTTCGGATTTCTTTCGGTTGCCAAAAAGAGGTATTCACGTAGGCCTTTCATGGAAGTGAAGTAGGGTAATACAAACTTTCCAAAAGCAGGGGGTGCCCACGTTATATTTATTTCTGTTCCCCACGCCCACCGAAATGTCCCTTCCACAAGGACAGAGGTTTTTACGTTTGATTTGGGGGGGGTACCTAGATAGTGCCCAGCACACAGTAGGTGCTCAATGGATACTCGTTGACTGAATGCTTGTGTTTTCAAGCTGACCTGCTAATATCAAGGTGACCTCTTTGAGGGCAGCGGCATTTGATCCATTTTCATCCCTCCTGTCTTACCCTGCGTGGCACGGAGTTATTCAGTATTTCCCAAGCACCTATTATGCACCAGCTGGAAACAGACGCAGGAAAGACCCCTTGTTCATTGCTGATCACTAACATCTCCCGCTTCCCTCGCCAGCAAGGACCGACCACAACGTGTCGTGTGAACCCTCCTTTCAAATCCCGTGGGCCCCCAACCCCCTGCACTCCAGGTGCCCCACATTCTTGGTCTTTAACCTTGGCTCTGTGATCTAGCCCGGCCCACTGCCCCCTCTCTGCTGTGTGATCTTGGGTCACTTAACCTCTCTGAGCCTCCACTAAGGATTACAGAAGACACTCCCATGTGCTGTGGGGCCACCCTCCACCAGCCATCTGCCCCTGGACACCCTCTCTGTTCCCCTCCATCCTTTCAGCCCCAGGCTGTCCCCACCTGCTAACAACAGTGGGGTTGACAGGCTCTCTCCCGTATTCATCACGCCTCCCCTCACTTACAAACTCATTGGCTCCTGTGCAGGAGGGCAGGGCTTCACACCCTAGGCTCATGCTCCTGGACCCCTCCATCCAGCGCACCATCTCTGGGGTGGCCTCCTCCCTCCCCGGCTGAGCTCCTCCTCTGCCCCAGACTTACTCGTTGGGGCTTCTCAGGCCTCGTCTGGACACGCACCCCCAATCTCCTGCCCACAGCCATCTTGACTTCTCCCACAGACTGTCACCACTGGTCCCTCCATCCGTACACCCACCCACCTGTCCATCCACCTAGCCACCCATCCATTCACCACCTACTTGTCCATCCACCTAGCCACCCATCCATTCACCACCCACTTGTCCATCCATCTGTAATCCCTTCATTTACCCATTCTTCCACTTATCCACCCATTGGTCCATCCATCCACCCATCCATTCACCACCCACCTGTCCATCCATCTGTAATCCCTTCGTTTACCCACTCTTCCACTTATCCACCCATTGGTCCATCCATCCACCCATTCATTCACCACCCACCTGTCCATCCACCTAGCCACCCATCCATTCACCACCCACTTGTCCATCCACCTAGCCACCCATCCATTCACCACCCACTTGTCCATCCATCTGTAATCCCTTTGTTTACCCATTCTTCCACTTATCCACCCATCTGTCCGTCCATCCTTCCTTCCATACATCCATCCGTCCATCCATCCATCCATCCCTCCATCCATCCACCTGTCCATCCACCCACCTGCTGTGTTCCAGGCACTATTCTAGGCCCTGGGGACACAGCCGTGAACACAAAAGGCAAAAGACTTCGTCCTAATGGGGTTTCCTAATGGGGGGAGGAGAGAAAAGCAAAATAACATAAAAAACAAAATCTATGATCTATGGTATGTCGGAAGTCTTCATTTTCACAGGAAAAAAAGGAAAGCAGGGAAGAAGGGTTTGGAGTGCTGGAGGGTGGCTGTGATTATAAATCATGTCTGCGGGGAGGCAGCATCGAGAAGGTGAAGGTTGAAAGGCATGAGGAAGGAGCATGCGAGTATGTGGGGGACAAGGAGGCTTCACCAAGGAGGTGACATCTGAGCCAAGACCTGGAGGAAGTGGGAGAGTGAAGCCTGCAGAGATTTGGGGGAACAGCATCCCAGGTAGCAGGGATAGCTCATGCAAAGGCCCTGGGGCAGGACTGGCCTGGTGTATTGGACAAACAGCAAGGTGGCCCGTGTGTCTGGGGCAGAGTGGGTGAGGGGGAGAGAAGGAGGAGGGGAGGGCAGGGAGGGGCGGGTCAGGTCATGCAAGGCCTTGGGGCTGCAGAGAGGACTCTGGTCACTCTCTGGAATGGGGCCATTCCAGGCACTGTTGGGGTGCTGAGCAGCATCCCTGGCCCCCATCCACTGGATGCCAGGAGCCCACCAGTTGTGACAACCACAGATGTCCTGAACATCACCTGGTGTCCCCTGGGGGCAGAACTGTCTCAGGTGAGAACCACTTTGCTAGATCCCTTCCTCTTCTCTACCTCCCCCACCGAGAGCTGATGATTTGACCCCTTAAATATGTCTCCCCAGTGCCCTCAAGTCAAAGCCAAGATTGCCTGCCTTTGCAGTCCTTCCCAACCTCACCACTGCTGCCTTCTGGGCTCTTCTCTCAACATTCCCTCCATTGCCCTTAACTCCGATCCACTTGTAATTCCTTAGACGTGCAGCCTTCAGGCTTCAGGTGCCTGACTCTGGAATTCCAGCCCCTCCCCCATAGCCCTGCTCTCCTCTATGCAGCTTTTCCCCCAAATTGTGGGAGAATACACATAACATAAATTTACCATCTTAACCATTTCTAAGTGCACAGCTCAGTGGCGTGAAGCACACTCTCATCCTCATGCAGCCACCCCCACCCTCCATCTCCAGAACTTTCCATCTCCCCACACGGAGACTCTGTCCCTGTGAAGCACGGACTCCCCACCCCCTGCCCCAGTCCCGGCTCCCACCCTCTCCTCTCTGTCTCTGTGGACGGGACTCCTCTCGGGACCTCCTGGGAGTGGGGTCCTGCGGGATGTGTCTTTCGGGGTCTGGCTCCTCTCACTGAGCACCGTGTCCTTGGGGTCCCTCCACGTCGTGGCAGGTGTCGGGGTCCCTTCCTTTCTAAGGCTGGAGAGTGTTCCCTCGTGGGAACTGACCGCACCGTGTTTATCGATTCATCCTTCAGTGGATGCTTGGGTTGTTTCCACTTTTGGCCATTGTGAATTGAGCTGCTATGAACATCAGTGTGCAAATAGCTCTTGGAGACTTTCAATCCTTTTGGGTCTGTATGAACTGCTGGCTCATGTGGCAACCGTGTGTGAGCTTCTGAGGAACCGCCAGACTGTCTTCCAGAGCGCCTTCCCGGCTCACATCCCCCCAGCCATGCGCAGGCTCCGATTTCTCCACATCCTCGCAGACTCCCGTTGCCTGGTCTGTTTTAGAACAGCCATCCTGCTGCGTGTGGGGTGGCACCTCATTCGCGGTACCCTCAACCCCAGGACGTCCGCTTTGCCCGCCCCCAGCACACATCACCACCCCTTAGGACCAGCACAGACATTCTGTCCACCTCTCCCAGAGCCGTGTGCTCCCTGTGGACGCACATTAGGTCTTGTGCTCTCAAAACTGGCACATAGTAGGGACTCAAGAAATCGTTGAGAGGGGGGTAGGTAGGTGGATGAAGAAAGGAGCTTGCAGCCCCAACCATCTGTGTGTCCTTGGGGAGGTCTTCTCCCCTCCCTGAGCCTCCATCTCCCCCTGTGGTGAGGTTGCTCTGGGCACCCCCCAGCCGCGGTGGGGCAGCCTCACCTGCTCCCTCCCCCAAGCAGAGTGTCAGGGACAAGGACTCTTTCTCCTAGCCCTCACATGTTTACCCTGACCGCACCGCCAGGCAATCCACCATCCTCAGGAGGTCCCAGGGGGGCTGGGTGCAACCATGGTGGCAGAATGCTCCATCTGCTCCAGGACTCTCTGTGCCTTAGTTTCCCTATCTAGAAAATGCAGGACCCAGAGTCCATGTTCTTCAGATTCTGAGCTCCCTAAGGGACCCTGTCTTTTCCCTGCCCACTGCCTTCAAGGGTTCCCACCTCACTCAGGGTAAAACCACAGTCGCAGAGTCCTCTCCAAGACACATGAAACTCAGCACAACCTGCCCCATCTCCTCCTTCCTCCCTCCCCTCACTTTCTCTACTCCAGCCACATGGACCTCCTTGCTGCTTCTCCGACAGGTCAAACTCATTCTGACCTCAGGGCCTTTGCATGCACTGTTTCCGGCCCTGGAATGCCTTTCCCTTGGCTTCAGACCCACAGCTTCCTCATCTGTCATTCGGGTCACCTCCTCAGAGGTGTCTTTTGGTCTTTGGCCACCCAAGGTAAGCTGTCACCTTCCAACATACATCCTACAATATCTTCTTCATAGCAACTCAGTCCAATCTAAATCTTACTTATTTGTTTCCCCATTTATTATCAGTCCCTCCTCTCCCTGGGATTGCTTTGTGTCCCCAGAGCCCAGCTCAGTGCCTGACACATAATGGAGACTTGATAAACAATTGTTGACATCTGACTGCCTGGCCATGTATCGAGGACACCTACAATATGAAAGACATCACTCAGAGTCATTACATTAATCACATGATATAAGTGAACTCTAATTTCTACAACTACTCTGGAAGACAGCTATCAATATTCTTTCTCTTTTACAAATGAGGAAGCTAAGGCTCAGAAAAGATGAGGTGGCTTATCTAAGATCACACAGAAGCAAAAAAGCAGAGCCAGGAACAGAAACCAAGCCTGTCAGACTGCAAACCTGATGGGTCATTCCCATCTACCATGTGAGGAGGAAGGTGGTAAATGCTGGGGAGGTATCCATCTTCCACTCATGCATCCACCCATCCAGCCATCCACTCACCCATCCATCCTTCCATTTTCCATCCACCCACCCATCCATCCATCCATCCATCATCTGTCTACCCATCCATCCATCCTTCCATCTGTCTACCTACCCATCTACTCATCCATTCCCCCATCCATCCATCCACCCATCCATCCATCTACTCACCCATCATCCTTCCATCTTTCCATCCATCCCTCTATCTATCCATCCATCCATTCATCTATCCACCCACACACCCATCCATCAATCCATTCAGGCATCCATTCATCCGCTTTTTCATCTACCAGTCCACTCATACATCCACCAACAAATTGTCATCCATCCGTTCATCCATCCATCCATGCCTGCACCAATCTACTCCCTTAACCATCTATCTATCCATATTGTAGCCAGCCCACCCTCCCACAACCAACCACTCCCCACCCTCCCATCCTCTCATTCCCACATGCTCTTGTCCATTCTCATGCTCCACTTCCAAATGGCAAATAAGACACAGTCCTTGCACTCATAGAGCTTATGTGTCAGTGATGATCCTCATGACCCCAGGCCAACAGGACCATTGGTAGCTCAGTGTCTTCCAAACCTAGTAGCCCCTTCCTCTGGCACTGGTCATTTTCAGTCCAAGGACAGCCAGCCTCCCTCAATGGCTTTTACCCTAAGCCTTCATCTCCACAATCACACCTCTTTCTCTGCCTCCTCCACTCCTCTTCCAAAGTGGGTCAAGGCTCAGTTTGGGAGGTTTGCCTTGCTATATTGCTGTGTGACTTGGGGCTGAGTTACACCCTTCTCTGAGCCCCAACTCTTCATGTGATCCATGTGGGGGAGGGGAACTTGGTTCTCTGAGAACACATGTCTGCTTCTTTGCATTCCTCTTTCCCCACAGTGTGGGCTCACCCCAAGGGGAAACTTCCTCTTTTTCCATCCAGGTGCGTAGGAAGTAGGCATATCCTGAATGAGGCTAGGAGGCTGGAAAGAGGCTGGCTATGGCAGGTAGAGAGACATGAAGCTCCTTTTCCACACAAGTCTGAGTTCCTCCCCTGCTCTAAATTTTTCCATGGCTCCCCAGTGCCCTCAGTCTGGGGTCACAGGCCCTGCAGGCCCATGCTCACTCTCTGGCCTCATCTCCCATGTCTCACCTAATTCCTCCTCTGCTCCAGGTATGCCCTCCACATGTCCAGATCTCTGTAAACCCAGCTGCCTCTGCCCACATGCATGAGGACAGGGACGACTGCGTAGTTCACTCTCTGCTGTGTTTCTGTGAATAAACAAATGAAATGCTTCTTCTACCAGGAAAACTCCTATTCATCTTTCAAAGCCCCTATTCTAAAGCCCCTCCTCCATGTAGCCTGTTTCCCTGTCCAGTTCCCTCAACCCTGCATCCCTCCCTCTGACCCAGCCCTGACCATTGGCTCTAGGTGCTTATGACCAGCTCTGTCTTGCCATCAGAGGGCTTTCATCCTTGCCTCACCCAGGATGAGACAAGGTCCCAGAGGCTTTCAGGAAGTGTTGGCTGAATGAATGAATGAATGAATGAATGAATGAATGGGCACCTGAGTGAGTATGGTCCTCCTGAGCGTTCCTAATGGCCAGGTTCTCATCTGCCAGTGTCAGGGGTGAGAGAGAGAGACAAGAGCTCGTTCCAGACATAGTTCCTGGGCCCACCCCCAATGCCAGAGCCTCTCAGAAGAGCCCTCAGAAGAGATAAGTCCCAGGTCAGAAGGGGACGCTGGGGCTCCCAGGACCCTTTGCTTCTTTCCCTCCAGGGCAAAACCTCTGCCCCTCCCCACCGGAAGTTTCCAGAGTTAACACTGCTCTGGGCCTTTGCACATGCTATTCTCTGTGCCAAGAACACCTGTCCCCATCAACAGATCCTTCTTACCCTATAGGCCTCAGCTTGGTCACATAATGAGCTCAGCCCTGTGCCAAAAGTCTTAACTACCATTGTGGTCCTCGCCTTCCCGACCCCTCTGAGATGGAAAGCCCTGCAGGTCTCCCGATTCTGTAGGTAGCAACACAGTCTGCCAGTAAGATGCAGAGAAACCAGACTCATCTCAATGCCAAGCTCGGAACTGCTCTTTCATGCTGACCACCTCCTCCAGGAAGCCCTCCTGGTCCCCACACCCACAGGGGCCGGGGCTGGAGCTCCTCTGGGCTCTCTCTGGAAGCACGTGTTTCCACCATCACAGCCCTAACAGCAATGCCTTCCTGCCTAACTGTGTCTTCCTGCCAGACTGGGATTTGAAGGCAGGTCAGATCTTGGGGGGCATTTTTATCGGTGTCACCCAACATCGTCTCCTCGGTCTAGAATGGGGCCTGGTGCACAGCAAGTGCTCAGTAAATGTCGGTTATATGGGTAGATGGGTCCATGTCTTGTTCACTCCATCGTGAATCCTGCACTGATTCCCGTTCACGTGGATTCCCACGTCCCCACAAACGCCGCACACAGTAGATGCTCAGTCAACCCTCTCTGCCTGAAGGAGGGCAGAGGTGATGCCCCGGTCCCAGCCTGAAAGGCCCCGAGGGCCTCCTAAAAGCCTGTTAAATCAGGGAGGAATGGGCTGCTGGGGAAACTGAGGCACAGAGGGGGGCATGCCTAGCTCAGACTCAGGCCCCCAGCAACCCCCACGCGCGGCTCTCACCTCGCCAACTCCTCCCTCGGCGCCCCCCACCCCAGGCAGCCCTCCGTCTCCCTGGGGCTGGCGCGCGCCGCTCCAAATCTCATGCCTCAGAGCTCAGCGTGCTCCAGCCTCCCCTCCTGCCGCGGAGCCGAGCAGCTGGTGCTCCCATGGAAACCACAGGCCTCCACCCGGCCCCCCCACCTGCAGCGGCCCCCCTCGCAACCCCCGCTTTAAGACAAATATTGTCATTAACATGCAAATGCATATACGATTACCATAAATGGGGGGCCGCTAGGCAGTGATGGCCGAGCCCTGTGACGGGCGCCTGCCCGGGGCAGGGTGGGCATTGATGTTCGGCTCCCCTCAGGAGAGAGGGACAGCACGGCCACGCCAGGCACCTCCGTGGGCCCCCTCTGAGGGCGCTGTCCCCGGCTGGGGCCTGGTGGGGGGGGACATGGGGACGCTGGCCAGTGGGAGCCCCCCAGGTCCTGGCCTGAGATCCTGGTGAGGCACAGGTCTGAGTGGAGAAGCGGCCTCCCTGCTCCCCTTCTTCGTGGCTCTCCCTGCCTCCCCCTGCCTCTCCCTGGCTGTGTGTGGGGGGTCCTCCCTCTGCCCCTGTTTCTCTCAATCTCTGGGTGTCTCTCTCCTTCTCCGCTCCTGCTCTGAGTCTCTCTTCATCTCTCCTTGTGTCTCTAAATCCGTTTCTCCATCTCTCTGTCTCCATCCCTTTCTCTTAAAAACAAAACAAGCCAGCGCCCAAGGGCCTGCCCTCTTTCTAAGGACTGTGTCCTTCCCATTCTCCCCCGACCCTGCCACATTCCCAGAGCCCCAGGCGTGGCTGGACCTCCTGCCCATCCCTTGGTCTTGGCTTGAGACTCCACTGCGCAGGCCCTGAGGCATCGGGGTGCCTCGTGCCACAGCCCCTTCCCTCCCCAACACCATCTCTGAGGGGCCTGACTCTTGGATTGGGGGGACCTGTCACTCCGCCATCACACAGATAGACTTTCGTATTCCCTGGGCTGGAGGGAGAAACGTGGGTGACAGTGGGGGCCCCAGCTCCAGTTGGTCCTTGAGACCCAGCACTGGCCCCTCCGAGCCTCAGTTTCCCTTCCATGTGAAACGCGCTAGTGCTCGCAGCCCACCTCAGTGGCGATCCCTTCAGTGGGGGGCCTACACCGGCCCCAGGCATGACAGTTAAGGATGAGATGATCATTAGGATGAGGATGATGCTGGGTGGCCCTTGCTGCGTGGGGTACCAGCGGCATGGTGACCCACTTCACCCCCTCTGGCCCTCCAGCTCCCCTGGTGCCCATTGTCATGGATCCCCTGGCATTCGGGAGGGATTCCTCTCCCCTCTCCCCCTGCCAGGACCACACCCCCGACCCCACAGCTCTCAGCCAGCACCAACAGCGGGCACCTGAACCCTGTTGGCTCCCCGGAAACTAAAGCAGATCAGTGTTGGTGGGAGGCACCTGAACACCTCCTGGACTTCCCATTCATCATTCCACCGCCCTTTGGCTGAGACCCAGAGAGGGGCAGCCACTGGCCAGAGGTCATACAGCTGAGCCCCAGTCGCCGGCCTCCCTCCTCGCCACTGGCCCTCAAGAACCCCTCACCTCCAGCTTGCCCCACACCCCAGCCTCCCCTCACAGGTGAGGCCCAGCCAGACCCAGCACAGGTGGGATCAGGAGAGAGATCCATCCTTGACCCTTGGGTGTCGGAGAGTGGATATGAGGGCAGGCGCCCTGCCTTAGCCCCAGGTCCTGTTTCCAGGGCCCCTGGGAAGTGGAGGGTGACAGGCAGGTGTCATGGACACCCTGCTTCCTAATTTTCACCCTGCTGGGAAAGCCCCTGAGGTGCCCCTAATCCAAGAATCTCCAGCCAGAAAAACATAACCACACATTCAAGGGGCCCTGCTCTGCGGACAGTGGGGGAAACTGAGGCTCTAGCCACAGTCCCTCACTTCTTCCTGGCCAGGGGGTGGGGGGAGCTCCAGGGGAGATTTTAAAAATGGGAAAAAAGGAGAAGGAAGGATCACCCAGTGTGTCCATCTCCTGCACCCTATTGGCTTCCCGATCCAGAGCTCACCAACAGCTTTTCAATTCAACATTTGGGGGCCGTGTGGACACCCCCTCCAATCTCCATCAGAATCTTTCTAGAAATGGGCCCTTCAGGCATACTAGGGGTAAGGGCTTGTGGAAAGAGCCCTCCATGCAGCCGTGGACCCCTGAGCATGACTCATGGGCGAATGGAAACCCCCTGCCCTCTTAGTTCACATAGAAGAATTAGATTTTCCAAGCCCGATTTTTTTTTTTTTGGTGATGGTTGGATTTGAAAAGAGGTGGGGGATGGGAAGGGTTTCCTTTCTCCCTCTAAGATACCAGCTGGAGGGTCTAGCTACAGTAACAGGCCCTGGCTCCATCCCACCAGACTCTCCCTATGGCATGCCCCAGTCCATCATCTATCTATCCATCCATCCATTCATTCATTCACTCATTCATTCATTCATTCATTCATTCATTCAACAAACATGTATTCATGCTTCCTATGCCTGCAACAGGGAGGAGGATGGAGACAAACGATCTGAAATAGGTCATGGGCCCTGGTCCAACCCCAAGGCGTCTCCAGGGTCTTGTCAGGGGTGTCCAGCACAAAGCCTTCACTGTCCCCACCCTCAGTCGCCAACACCTTTACAGGAGAGCCTTCAGAGCTACCGTAATTCAGACAGTGGGCCCATGATTGGAGCCCAGGGCTGGGGCCACAGCCCCTGGGCACCTCCTCCCAGCATCCCATCAGAGAGAGAATCAGGTGGGAGGGAGGTGGGCAGGCCTCCCCCACTCCTCCTGCCTCCCACACTGGGCTTCCAGGTCGCCCACGCCTCCCTGTCCACCCTGGGATCTGGGCTCTGCCAGATGGACAGTCCAGGCTCATCGTCTTTGGCCTCAGACCTCAACACATTGCTAACAGGCTAGGCCAGTTTTAACTTGAGCCAAAGGTGGAGGCAGGGAGGGGGAGGGCAGAGAAATGGAGGGGGGACGCTGATCCAAACAGAGAGGATGGGCAGGGGGGGAGGGCAAACCATAGCCTTTTAACCACCCAAGGCTGGGGAGGCTGGCGCCACCCCCCCAGCCTGGCTCAGCTCCCTGATACCCCCACCCCGCTTTCTTTGTAGTTACCGATTAGCCCAGGGTCCTGGGCATCCGTGTCCCCTGCGGCTGGCCGGACCTGCCCCGCTGGCCTGGCTTTGTGAAAATGACCAAAGCAATGGAGTCCAGAGGTGCAAACTTCCCCGACGGGGCCTGGGGAGGCCGAATGAAT
>NC_138369.1:1861949-1880978 GCF_054177405.1 Leptonychotes weddellii | reverse complement strand
GAGGGAGAGAGAGGATGCCGGAAGGTGGGGAGGGAGGGAGAGGGGGCGGAGGAGGGGAGGGGGCCAGCTCGAATCTGTCAGCTGCACCCCCAGAGGGGGGAGGAGGGGTGGGTGGGAAGGGGGGGGAGAAATGATGCTGTGGCAGAGGCGAGCAGAGGGAGGAGGTGAGGAGAGGAGGGCTGGGGGATAGAAGATGCCGGAAGGTGGGGTGGGGAGGCCGACGGAGGGGAGGGGAGGGGAGGGAGGGGGCCGGGGCGCCCACCTTTGTGCATGCCCGTGTAGGGGTCTTTGAGCACCGTGAGCTCGTAGATGCGGCCGAACTGCTCGAAGAGCGGCTTGAGGTCCTTCTCGTCCAGGTTGCGCGGGATCTGGCCCACGAAGAGCTTGATGGCGTCCAGGTCCTTCATGCCGTCGGGCTGCCCCCCGGGGGGCTCGGGCCCGCTGCTGCCCACGGGCGAGGGCCGCGTCTGCAGGAGCTGCTGCTGCTGCCGGCGCGCCTCGCTCTCCGTCAGGCGGGCCATGGCGGGCGCAGGCGGGCGGCGGGCGCGGGACCGAGCCGGCGGCGGCGGCGGCGGCGGCGGCGGAGGGCGGCGGGCGGCGGGCAGACTCGCAGCTGGAGCGACGGACGCCGCCTCCCGCCTCCCTCCCGCCCCGTCCCCGCGCCCTCCTCCCTCCTCCGCGCGCCCGCTCGCTCCAGCATCAGGACCACAAAAGGGCGGCTCCGCAGCGGCCCCTGGCGGCCGGAGCGCGCCTCGCCGCCGCGGCGCCCCTCGCGTCCCGCGTCCCGGCGCCCAGGGCCGGCGGGGAAACCGAGGCCCGCGGGCCCGCAGCCGCGCCTCCTGGCTGGGGGAGCGCCAGCCTGAGGGCAGGGCAGACCTGGCTTCCAGGGGGCACCCGCTCCTCCCGCTGCTGACGACAGGAAAATACACTAGAAGTGGCGCACGGTTCTATAGGGTGCCTACTTGGCGTGGACCGGGCTGTCCTTGGCACTTTTAAGCCTCTAAGTCAGTAACAGTAGCAGTAGTACTAATAATATCAGCGACAAAAACGCAAAAAAGAACACTTCGATACTAACCATGTGCCAGGCACTGTGCTCAGTACTTTTAAGTTTATAACTTACTGAATAGAAATAGCAACCATCGTCGGGGGTTTCAGCAGCAAAACCCTCGAACGCGCGCGCACACACACACAAAACAAAAACAGAAAACAAACAAATAGCAACCATTGTGTTTTTATCAGCAGCAACCAGAAGTAACATTTTTTCTCACACTTGCTGTGTGCACATACTATTCAAAATATTTCAAAGGATATTGACACATTTGGTCCAGCTGCTCTAAGAGTATCATGTCACCCTGCCTTCAAACTCTCCAAAGATGTCCCCAAATTAAAGCCCACGAGGCCCTGTAGGACCTGCCCCCTCCCCTCCCTGCCCTCCCCCCTCTCCCTCTCTCTCCCTCACCTGCTCTGCCTCAGCCACACAGGTTTCTGTTCCTCCAGCACGGCAGGCGGGGTCTGCCTCAGGGCCTTTGCATGGGCTGTGCCCTTTGCCTGGAATGCCATCTCCCAGATGGTGCATGGCTGACTCACTCACTGGATCCTCATCACTTTCTCTCTCCATCTTTTCTAAAATCATTCAGCCATTATCATCTCCTTTCTCTGGCTTGCTTTTTCCTCCATGGTATGTATACCCTTTTAACTTAACTCTAATATGCTATATATTTACTTGTTTATTAATGAACCACATAGCTCTTTCCAGGTGCCAGGCTCTGTGCTGGACACTCAACATGTAAGAACTCATTCAATCCACACAACAACCCCCTGGGTGGGCGCAAATAAACAGATTCTGACAGACTATGTTTGGTCGGTGTAGCATGGGACTCTTGATCTCGGGGTCATGAGATCAAGCCCCTTGTTGGGGGTACAGATTACTTAAATAAACTTTAAAAAAAAAACACTTAATGCAGGGGTGCCTGGGTGGCTCAGTCAGTTTAGCATCTGACTCTTGATTTTGGCTTAGGTCATGATCTCAGGGTCCTGGGATTGAGACACATGTCGGGCTCCTTGCTCAGTGTGGAGTCTGCTTGAGATTCTCTCTCCCTCTGCCCCTCCCCCTGCTTGTGAGCACTCTCTCTGGAGTGAATACATAAATCTTTAAAAAAAAAACTTTCTAAAAAAAATAAAAAACAATGTGATATTTAAAAGATCAAAATGCAAAAAATTACAATGAACAAGACATCAAATTTTTAAATAAGCACAGAATTAGTATTACTGAGCTTTCCCATTGGCTCAGCATGGCACTGTTACTGATCCTGATTTTAATTTTTAATTTGTTTTATTTTTATTTTAAATTAAAAATTCTGTTTTAAAACAAAGACAGGACCAGTAACAATGCCATGCTGAGCCAAAAGGGAAACTCAGGAATACTGATTCTATTTAAAGTGTTGACATTTTGTTCATTATGGATTTGTTGGTCATCAGTGCTGACTTTTTTAAATTGCATTAAAATAATCTTTATCTTGATGACTGGGTTTTTTGGCACCCCCTTAAACTTTCTCCCCAGGTGAGCTCACCCTGGTCCCTCCCAGCACAATCCTCAAAGCAACCAACTGTAAGAGGGGCGTACTGTTTCTATACCCACTCTATAGAGGGGGAAACTGAGGCTCAGAGTGGTCAAGTCACACGGAAAGAGTGCCAGGATTTGAACCCAGCCAGCTGACTCTGGAGCTCACACACTTCCCGCGATCCCACACCATCTTCCTCACGCTACAGGTAGCTAAGCCTGGGTTTCCTTAATTGTCAAGTGACACCAAAGAGTGAACAGGGGGATGTCCCTGGCATGAATTCAGTGAGCTAATTGGTGAGGCTTAGTATAGTGCCTAGGACATTCTTAGCACTCAATGAATGGCTATTGTCACGACTTACCAGCAGCCACCTGCCCAACCACAAACAGGAGCAGGACATCAGGGTCAGCTGAGAAGCAGGGGTGGGGGGTGGTCAGGAGTCCTCCTACAGCATCCCATCCCTTGGCCCTGCCTGGCCCCTGGTTCTCGGCTCAGCCCCAGGATGGGCTGGTGGAGCAGGGCCGGAGACAGCTTCCGTCTCCATGGAGACCGGAGGACGGTGCCCGAAGCCCTGTGGGTCTCTGATGTGCCAGGAGAGTCAGTAAAAAGGACAAAAATTAAACCCAGCAGGCACCCTGTGAGCTGAAGATGCACCTTCCTTAGCCTCTTGCTTCTACCCAAAATGAACTGGGGGGTGGAAGGGAAGGGGCTGGAGAGAGCCTAGTCCAGCTCCCGTCTGGCCTTGGGGAGCTTAAACTCAGCGTTCCACCTTCTGAGTGATACTCAGCCCTGGAGTTCATTCCCTGACCCAGCTGGTGCACCTCAGCCGGAGCAGGGGTGGGGGAAGGGCAGGGAAAACAGCCTGTGCATCTGGAAGCATTTGGAGCCCACGAGGACGCTTCTCTGAGTTGTTTCCAGCCCGGGGGGGGGGGGGGGGACCTGGTCACAATTGGCATCATGGCAGGGGTCCCGCCAGCTGAGATATTACTGAAGAAGCAGAGGGTGGGAGCAGAGCCTGTTGGAGAGTCCGGGTGGGAGGCTTCCAGCAAATCACTTGGCTCTCCCGTCCTCAAGGCCCATCCACGCTGTAGCCATTGTCATCTTCCACCACAAGGATGGACACATTGTGGACGCTTGGGCTGCAGGGAGCGTGGGCGTGCAAGTATCTGTTCGAGTCCCTGCAAATCAGCTTTTTTTTTTTTTAAGATTTTATTTATTTATTTATTATTTAGAGAGAGCGTGAGCGCACTTGTGAGCACAGGGAGGGCAGAGGGAGGGAGAGAGAGAATCTCAAGCAGACTCTGTGCTGAGCATGGACTCCATCTCACAACCCTGAGATCATGATCTGAATCGAAACCAAGAGTCGGATGTTCAACCGACTGAGCCACACAGGGGTCCCTCAATCAGCTCTCTAAATACAAAACAAAACAAAACAAACTTAAATAAATTGATCTTAAAGGCTGGGATGCCTGGCTGGCTCAGTCAGTTAAGTGTCTGCCTTCGGCTCAGGTCATGATCCCAGGGTCCTGGGATCGACTCCCACACTGGGCTCCCTGCTCGGCGGGAACCCTGCTTCTCCCTCTGCTGCTCCTCTTGCTTGTTCACTCGCTCTCTCTGACAAATAAATAAATAAAATCTTAAACAAATTTTATCATAAAGGCAAATCTACATTGCTGCCTTAAAAAGGAATGAGGTTTATTAGATATGCAGTGAAAACCGTATTTTTTAGGAGGTTTAAATTGGACTCTGGCGCTCTTACTCTTGGTTCAGAAGGGCCATCAGCAAGCATTAGAGGTGTGAAAGACCCGTTAGCACCTGAAAGACTTTCTCCTGACTTCAGGGGAACCACAAACAGCTGGAAAAGGTGGTCTTTCCATCAACCCCCCAAATCACAGTGGGAGTCCCACCTTTTGGGAAACCCTGGATTAGGGGACGGTGCTCTAACCCTAACAAAAGGTGGTTTGTGCTGTGTGGCCCTGGGTGAATCACCTGAACTCTCTGGGCCCCAACTCCTTTATCAGTAAAATGTGGGGAGGGGCGGTGGCAATTCTGTGAAACGGAGCTGTGAGGCTCACATGATATTGTGGATGGGTAGCGGGGTGAGCCTCAGCCCTGTAATAACGGTGTCCAAGAAACGCCGAGTTTTTAGACTCTACAAATTCACTTAAATCCCGATTCTTGCCCCCAGCCTTCCCCTGGCTGGCGGGAAACCCTGGGGGCTGACATTCCTGTGTCAAAACCTCCTCCTCCCCAAGCATGCAGGAGGTGGCCCTGAGCAGCGCCTCTGGGCCCCGCGTGTGCCCTGAAAACTCCCCCACGTCCGATTTAGGACCCTTCCCTAGAACACCTATAAGGAGGCTCTTTGCAAACTGTAAGGAGACGTCAAGAGGGAGCTGGAAGGCATGGCGGTAACTTTCTAAGGGGAGGAGAGCAAAGTCCAGAAAAAACACGGATGCCAAGAGTGAGAACAACACCAGCTACCACCATATCAGCTAGTTACCACTGGGTAACCATGTACAACAAACTCAGCGGCCTGAAACAGGTTTACTGTCTCACGGTTTCCCTGGGTCAGTAACTTGAGCGCAGCGAGTCACTGGGTTCTCAGTCTCACGAAGCTGCAATCAAGGGGTCAGCCAGGCGGCATTCAGAACGCCAGACCCTCTTCCAGGCCCAGCTGGTTGTCATTCCCATTGACTTGCTCAGCTCCAGATGCCACCCGCGGTTCCGCACCACGCGGCCCCCCGTCTGGACAGCTCACCCAGGGCCAGCAGCAGACTCTCCTGCTCCAGTCAGCTAAGATGGAGCCTCGTTGCAGAATGTGCATGTGCCCATCTGGGCATCCTGCCCAACATGTGGATCCTGATCCTGCTGGGGCTGAGGGGCAGGGCCTGGGACTCTTCATTCCCAACAAGCCACCAGGGGAGGGGCCGCAGGTCTGGGGCGATGTCTGCAGTGTTCCCGACTGGACTTTTCATAGCAAGGCTCTTATTTCACCGGATGTGGGCACGAAGAGGGCTGAGCCCCAGGAGGAGGCATGAGAAATGGCTCCTTGTCCTTTTCTGGTCCGTGTCCCCCCGGCACCCCCCCCCCGCCCGCCAACATCCTGGCTTTCTGCTGGTAGGGAAATGGCCAGTCAGCGGGCAGAGGCATGGCATGTGGGTGATGGTCAGCCTCACCTTGTCCCTTTGAACCCTGATGCCCTTCGGACCTGCCCCCTCCACCCCTCCATGCCCCCCCCCGGTGGGCCACAGCCCCAGACCAGGAGTGGACACGTGCCCCCCCACACCGCTGAATCTTCCCCCTGGGAATTTGAGTTTGAGAACAAGACGAGCCCTCGATGGGGCCAGGTGTGCACAATGTGGAACCTGGGAGCTGTCAATGGGTTTGGTTTTTTTTCTGCCAAGTTAGAATGAGAGAGATGGATAATAAATTCTTTTTTCTGAATGAGCCAGCCCCAGTGTGTTCCTGTCACTCGCAATCAGAACCACGTGGGCTTACATACTGTAGGATTCTGTGCATGGGAAGCGTCCGCAACGGCAAATCCAGACACAGAGGGTGGATCTGCGGCTGCCAGGGGCCGGGGGAGGGGATGGGGTGTCTCTTGGGGTGATGGAATATTCTGGAATTAGGGCTGATGGAGGCACAACTCTGTGAATGTACTACAAACTACTGAAATGCACACCTGAAAAGGGTGGATTTTATGGTCAGTGACTCGATCTCAGTGACTCTTTTATTTTGAATTAAACTAAATGTCAGATCTGGGGCCGCCTGGGTGGCTCGGTCTGTTGAGCCTCTGCCTTCAGCTCGGGTCATGATCTCAGGGTCCTGGGATCGAGCCCCACGTCGGGCTCCCTGCTTAGCGGAAGTCTGCTTCTCCCTCTCCCTCTGTCACTCTCCCTGCTTGTGCTCTCTCTCTCTTTCTCAAATAAATAAAATCTTAAAAAATAATAATAATAAAATAAATTTAAAAATTTTAAAAACTAAATGTCAGCTCTGTCTCCCATCTGCCATTCGACCTTAGGGCGAGATACTTCACGGGTTTGGATTTCTCTTTCGTCCTCTGTAAAACTAGAAATACAAATGGACATATAATCCCAGCAGGTAAATGCAGGAGGGTTGGAGTGAGAAGCACCCCCACTTGGCAGCCATCAGAGGGTCCTGCTTTCAGGCATGAATCCCCAGTGTGTGAGTCCTTGGAGTAGTACTGGGATCTGCATGGAGACCCTCCCCACCACTGCCTGGTCACAAACGGGATGATGGTAACTCCCCGGTGGGGAAACCCCAGACGCCACATCATCCACACCATCGGGGTTTGCGCCCCGCGAAGGACACGGCATCTGGGCTGTGGTCCCCCGGCCCCCCGGCCCCCCGACGCAGAAGCTGAACCCAATTGTGTGGACACACCAGGATACCCAGACTGTGGGTCATTCTACAAAAATACCTCTTAAAAGGGTCCAGGTCGTACGACGCAAAGATGGGGAACAGTCCAGGGTACAGCAGGCTAAAGAGACAGGACCCCAGAATGCAGGTGTGATCTGGAATGTTCTTTACTACAGAGGATGCTGTTGGGGACAATGACCAACACTGTCTGTTATAAATCGGTGTCCACTACCCGAGCTGGGTGAGTGCTCTGTGAGGGAGGGACGCCCTGCATTCGAGGAAATGCACTGGGACAGATTTAGGAGAAGGGGGTGGGGACAGACAGGGAGAAAGGGACGAAACACACAGAGTACACGAAGGGTTCAAAAAGTTCTTCCTGGCGTTCTCAGAATGTTTCCGTAAATATGAAATGATGTCCAAATAACAAGTTAGGAAACAGTGCTTTGTTGAAGCACTGGGCGGCGTCCCCATCTGTCCCTTGAGAGCCCGCCCGCCCGCTGCAAGCCACTCCCTCCCCTCTTCCTGGGGGTCTCTGGTCCGGGGACAGGTGCCTGGCGTGGACTCAGGATGCCCCTTGTGTCCTGGGCCACCGGTAGAGACATTCCTGCGGCCCCTGGGAGCCACGTGTCCTTGAGTGACCCCTGCCACCCCTCCTGGAGTGATCAGAGCGCCTCTCAGACGCCAGCAGTGTGTTCTTGCCAAAAACAGAGGTCCACTCTGCTCCCCGGCATTGGCCG
Source organism: Leptonychotes weddellii (assembly GCF_054177405.1). Classification (NCBI taxonomy): domain Eukaryota; kingdom Metazoa; phylum Chordata; class Mammalia; order Carnivora; family Phocidae; genus Leptonychotes; species Leptonychotes weddellii. The sequence goes on along the minus strand of NC_138369.1, from coordinate 1,873,300 downwards.
TTTCCTCCACAATGAAAGAGAGGAAAACCAGAGCACAGATGGGGGGGCACAGGCTGTTCCTGGAAAGAGCTGGGTGGCAAACATTTTGGGTTTGGCAGGGCACAGGGTCCCTACTGCTCGGCTCACCAGCAGCTGCAGGGGAGACATAACCAGGTGGGCGTGGCCACGTGCCGATAAAACTTTATTTACAACCACAGGCAGCTGGCTAGACCAGGGCCCCCAGCCCTCCCAGTGTTCTGAAAGGCCCCTGTGAAGGTCTGCGGTGGTGGAAGCCGGGGAAAGCTGTGTGTCCCTCAGCAGGGTGAGTAACTCCAGGCACCGTCCAGGGACAGAACACCATTCGGTGTTGAAAAGGGCCACATCTATAAGGAAAACTATAAAAGCAAGTTAACGCAAGCCCGGGACGGTATGACACTGTCTGTGGAAAACGGTCAGGCCGTACACAAAATGCTCCCGAATACTGTCCGTGTGTCCCTAAGGATGTATGTAAAAACGCTTTTTATTAATTTTTATTTTTTTAATATATATTAAATCCTCTCCACCCCCAACGTGGGGCTCAAACTCACAACCCCGAGATCAAGAGTCTCACGCTCCACCGACTGAGCCAGTGGGGCGCCCCGAAGAGTGTTATTTAAAGAAAAAAAGTGGGGCGGCTGGGGGGCTCAGTCAGTTAGGCGTTCGACTCTTGATCTCAGCTCAGCTCTTGATCTCAGGGTCATGAGTTTGAGCCCCGTGTTGGAGCCTACTTTAAAAAACAAAAAGAGGAACAGAAAGGCCAGAGACAGGGAACAGTGTCTCCGGGGAGAGACGGAGGTGGTCTGGAGGGAGGCTCACTCGTGTTTTATCGCCTCAAAACACAGACACCTGGGCAGAAGTCAAAGCCCACAAGGTGAGCCCCCCGCGGTCCTCATGGAGGTGACAGGGCCCTTGCTGGCACACGCTGGTCCAGGTCATTTGCTGCCGCTGCCCAGGGTAATGACACTGAGGCTGAAGCTCACCAGCCCCCAGGGAGCCCACGGAGGCTTCCCAGCCACCCTCCAGGGACCACTGACCTTTCCAAATGCAAGTCAGGCCTCATCCCTCCTCTCCTTGGCCCACCTCCTCCCACGGTTCCCCATCACATTGAGATGCAAACGTCCCCCAATTCCCTCGCCTCCTCCCTCTCCCTCCATGGCTCGCTGGGCTCCAGCCACACAGGCCGCTCAGAACACCAGGCACCGTCCTGCCCAGGGGCCTTTGCACGGACTATGCCCAATGCCTGGACCACCATCCCTAACTTCCAAACGGCGTAACCCTTGTCATTCCGATTTCACTCAGAAGCGCTCTTGAGGGAGTCTCACTGTCCACTCCCCATGCGTTTCCACTTTTCCCTGTCTTCCCCCGCGGACAGTGCAGCCCCTCCGCGCATCCCCAGGCCCAGCATGGCCCCTGGCACGTGGCAGGGGTGGCAAAGGGCAGCGAGGCAACGTTCGAGTGCAACTTGCAAAGAGCCATGCAAACAGAAAGACAGCTGAGCCCCGAACAACGTGGATTTGGACGGCGTGGGCCCACCTGCCCGCGGACCTTTTACAAGACAGCGCTGTGATGGATTTCCTCTTCCTGACTGGAAGTTCAGTAACTCTGTCTAGCTTGCTTTAGGAGCACGGCAGGTAACACATGGGCTGATCGGCTGCTCGTGCCAGGGCGAAGGCAGACTCCGGGAAGGCCAACGTTGTAGGACGGCTCTTTTTTTTTTTTTAAGATGATTTCCCTGGTTTCAGTCAATGGAACTTTCTGGGTAAGCCACCTTCCAGCCCTAGGGGTGGGAGGGCAGCAGGGAAGGGAGACGGCTTGGGAAGAGGTGGCCGTGACCCTGGGGCCGGGGGACCCAAGCAGTACCCGCTCCAGGCCCAGCCCGCACACCTGGGTGGGCCCCGCACTCTGGGAACCCGGGCCCTGCCCACCTCTCCCCGGGGGGCCAGCGCATCCCTCCGCCTGCACGGCGGCGTCCTGTCCTCCCCGCGGTGGCCACCGGAGGGCGCCCGTGAGCACCCCCGCAGGGGGCGGATCACACAGCTCACCTCCCCGTCTCCCCCACGCTCCCGCGCAAACCCCAGCAGCCGAGACCACGTGTGGTCCCCCCCGTACCCAGAACACCCAGAACGTAAGCTCCCGAGGACACTCCTTTGTTCTCCCTGAGCGTCACAGGGCCGGACACATGGACGCTGTCGGCTGACTGACGAACGGGGCGGACCCAAGTGGGGTCAGCCCCGGATCGGGATCCTCCCCGTGGAGCGGGCAGGCAGTGGGAGCTCCCCGGCCTGGAGCAGAGACCTGGGCCCCATACACCGCCCCCAAGTGACCCAGTGACCACGCCCCGGCCACGACCTTCTGGAGCCTGGTTTGGGGCTGGGGTGGGCTTTCGCACGGCCCGATGCCCCCCATCCTGGGTGGAACGTGTCCCCCTCAAATCCACGTCCGCCAGAACCTCGGCTCGGGACCTGATCGGGAAGGAGGGTCTGTGCAGGTGTGCTGTTGGGATGACTCGGTGCCGCACACGGGTGGGCCCTGACGCCACGCCCGGGGCCAAGAGCACGAGACACAGAGAGGCCGCCTCGGGAACACTGAGGCAGAGGCGGAACCCACCAAGCCAGGAGAGCCCCAAACAGAGCCCCCATGGCCTCCGAAGGAAGCAGCCCTGCCCACACCCTGACCCCCAGACTTCTGGCCTCCAGCGCTGGGAGCTCATCTGCTTGCTCTGTGGTCTGGCTGCCTCAGGAAACGTGCGCACTTCCCGGTCCCACGTGACAACAAGCTGGTTTGCACCCCCATCTGGCAGCTGGGGGGCAGGAGGGTGAGGCTGCCGGGCATGGCGGGGGTGGCAAGGGCCCCTCAAGGACTGCAAAACCCCTTGAGAGTGGGTACAGCCAAATCCCGACCCCAGTCCCCGGACAGGACACGCGAGGCTGATCATTCGATATGGCTTTATTTTCTGATCGTCCAAGTGCGTCCCACAACCGGCCTGAGCTGACGACCCGCCCTGGGGAGGAAGGACACCCACTCGGCACCGGCACGCGTGTGTGGGAGACGATGAGCCAAAGCCAGTCCCCGCGTCCTGCCCCCCAGAGGTGGCCGGGCTGGCTGGGCACTCGGTAAACAGTCTCTGGGGGAAGACAGGCCACCCAGCAGGGCAGAGAAGGGGGGACAGACAGAAGAGCCCGTGCCCCCCAGGCCCTCCGTGGGCCTGGGAGGGCAGCCCTGCTGGGGGGTCGGGCTTGGCGAAGGCAGGAGGCCCAAGACAGAGGTGGAGATGTAGCCCCCAGGAGCCCGAACCCCGCAGCAAGTGGCGAGCTGGCTTCCGAGGGCTGGCTGGGGGCACACGGAGGGAGCGAGTCCCCCTGCTCCGCCGCCCCTTCCGTGAAGGCCTCCCTGGAGGCTGGGGCTGGTGCCCAGAAGCCCTTCTCCCTCATCCCGACCCTCCCCTCAGCACAGAACACCTAACTGATTATATTGCTAATGAATCGGTAGGCCTGGGTCTCCCTGAGATCAATCTCAGCAGCGCTAGACGCCCCCTCTGCACCCCTTCCCTTCCAAGGAGCCTGATTTGTGGGGTTCAGGCCTGGACCTTCCTCCCCAGATCCCAGGTCCCAGGACGGGCAGCCCCGTGGGGCCCGCGGCTGCATCTTCTCCAGCAAACGGTCTCCCTCGACCCGCAGCCTGGACGCCCTCCTAGGACACGGGGGCACCAGCGGCCCCACAGCACACCTCCTCTCTATGGATGAGGAAACGGAGGCCCAGAGAGCCCGAGGTAAGGTGCGGAGGGGTAGGGGCCTCCTTTCCCCGCGGCTGCCTCCCGCCCCAGGGGCTCCGAAGGCACCCAGGTTCCTAGGGTCAGGCCCGAGCTCCCCGGGGCGCGGCGGGGAGGCGAGAGCAGGCGGTGAGAAGCACACGTGAAGGCGAACGGCGCAGGGAGCTGGACCGGGGAGGCCGCGCGTCTTCGGGGCACCGGCGTCCACGGGGGCTCGAGGGAGACGCATTCCAAGGCCACACCCTGAGGCGGCTGCCCTCAGCCCCGGCCAGGGTCGGGGGACACAAGGCTTCCGAGGGAGGGGCCAGAACCTGGGGACCCTTCTTCAAACAGGAGGAAGAGCATCCGAGTCCCCAGAGGGGGATCGGGGCAGTGTGGTGGGCAGACCCGGGCCAGCGAAGGTGGCCCCTTGCCCCTCAGCCTGCGGTCCCCGCTCAGCATCGTGGCCGAGGGGAGGGACGCGGAGGCCCTGCTGGGGGCATCTCCTCGGTCATCCCGTGGCCGGCGAGCCCTGAGGGCAGTGGGGCTGCCTCCGGGGCTGGGGGCTCATCTGCAGACTTGTCCCCAAGTCCATGGCCCGGCCCCGGGCCCTCCACCAAATGCTCCTCCAGGGGAGTTCAAAGGACAAAAAAGAGAAAGAATCCCCCAAGTCCTCAAGAGCAACACAGAAAAGCTCTGTAATTCAGGGTTTCAGCCGCTGAGCCAGGGGTGGAGCCCTGCCCTCCTGCGGGCTGCAGCGCGGGGAGGGGCGACAGGCAGGGGCTCGTGGCGCCGGGGAGGGGCCACGTCACTGCGTCTTGGCCTTCACGAGCAGTCTCTGAACTGTTTTGTACAGGAGGTCGAAGTGCTGGGGGCAGCGGGAGGGCTCGTGTGAGGTCAGGGGCACACCCGCCCCGAGGAAGGCCCGAGGGCCACCGTGGAGTCACCTGCTTCTAGGCAGGGTGGGGGCCGAGGACTCACCTGGCCTGGTCGACCCCCCCCACCCCTGCACAGGGGGCCTTGTCTCCCACCTGAGCCTCCACCTGCTCACCTGGACTGCTGTGTAGGCCATCCCGAGGTAGGCGCCGATGCAGACGGCCAGGAGCAGGTCGAAGATGGCGGGCTTGACCCTGAGGGGCAGGGGGTGGGGGATTGGCAGGGTCAGGGGAGGGCCCACCGCGGGACCACGCGCCCCGGGCCGTGACCCAGGGGCATCACGGTTCCGATGCAGCACGACTCACCTATAGGCGTTCATCACCTGCTTCAGCTGGTCATAGAAGACGAACTCGGGGTCCCTGCGGAAAGAGTGCATTCACCCGACGGCTGGGCCACATCCCGTGGCCCCCAGAAACCAGACCGCCCAGAGGTGCCACCAGCCCAGGAACGGGGTGTGCCCCCGACCTCACACGAGCCCTCCTGCTGCATCTTTGCGTGCACGAGGCTGCCACTGACCTTCCTGGGGAAGGACTGGCCTTTATGCTGAAATAACCTTTCCCCTGTTGCTTTTTTGGGTGTCAAATCTTACTCTTTAAAAATGAAATAGGGGGCGCCTGGGTGGCTCAGTCGTTGAGCGTCTGTCTGCCTTTGGCTCAGGTCATGATCTCAGGGTCCTGGGATCGAGCCCCGCATTGGGCTCCCTGCTCTGCGGGAAGCCTGCTTCTCCCTCTCCCACTCCCCCTGCTCGTGTTCCCTCTCTCGCTATGTCTCTCTCTGTCAAATAAAACCTTTAAAAAAATTTAAAAAATAAAATAAAAATGAAATAGGGGGCGCCTGGGTGGCTCAGTTGTTTAGCATCTGCCTTCGGCTCAGGTCAGGATCCCAGGGTCCTGGCATCGAGCCCCGCGTCAGGCTCCCTGCTCTGCGGGAAGCCTGCTTCTCCCTCCCCCACTCCCCCTGCTTGTGTTCCTGCTCTCACGGTGTCTCTGTCAAATAAATAAAAAAACCTTAAAAAAAAAAAATGAAATAGGGAGGGGGTACCTGGGTGGCTCAGTTAGTTGGGTGTCCAACTCTTGGTTTTGGCTCAGGTCATGATCTCAGGGTCGTGAGATGGAGCCCCGCATCAGGCTCTGTGCTCAGTGTGGAGTCTGCTTGAGGCTCTCTCTCTCTCTCTCTCTCTGTCTCTGCCTTGCCCCTCCCCTGCTATGCACACGCACTCTCTCAAAATAAATAAAATCTTAAAAAAAAAATGAACTAGGGTGACTCTATAATGTTCTACTGGTCCGGATAGCATTTCTACCGAGGAAGACTTGATCATGGTCTGGGAATCAGAGACCTGGCTCCACAGCTGTGGGTCCACTCTGAGCCTCAGTTTCTTCTTCTGTCCAAGAACCCTGACTCCCAGGCACACCATGAGTGGGGAGAAGGCAGACAGCCAGCGAGGGGCACCAAGCAGTGTGGGGATATCTCCTACCTGCGGACACCTGCAGGTTCCCCTCCTACCACAAGGCCCTGTGGTGCTAGCTTGGCCCAAGGGGGTTGGAGCATCGTGGGGCAGATGGGGGACCCAGGGCACAAGTCACCTGACACCCCAAGCACGGAAAGACCAGAGGGTGGGTGGGGGCATAGGGCTGCCCAATAAAACAAGACATCAGTTATATGTGGATTTCAGACAAAGAAGAAATTGGCTCCTGGCATAAGTCTGTCCCAGACACTACGTGAGATAACACTGAGAAAAACCTCATTTATGTGGAACTCATGTTTAGTCGGATACCTATACTTCTTATTTATTGTTTCGTTTCTCGTCCTCTGCTTTTACTTGCTCAACCTCGCTCCCGGGGTGCGAGACTCCAGAAATGCCTGCTCCCTGGCGAGCCCGAGTCGGGCCACGGGACGCTCGCAGAGGAGCGCCTGACTCACCGTTTGTCGGCCTTGATGTGATGTTGCTTCACCTCCTTCAGGTAGCGGCTCAGGTAGTGCTCCAGCGTGCTGAGGAACGTGCCGTCCTTGTCCACCAGCTGGGCGGCCCGTGGCTGGTTGGTGAGCCAGTCCATCACCGAGTCCAGCTGCTCCTGCTGGATCTGCTGCGGGGCAGGGGCGGTGGTCACGGGACCCCCCCACCCCCGCCGGCCCCGCCCCCGCCCCGCGGCCCCCCGCCGTTACCATCTGCTCCGTGAAGACCGGCATGTCTGGGGGGGTTCCCTGTGGAGAGAGGAGGGACGGGCCCTGAGTCTGACCCGCCGGCTGGGGGCGCAGGGGCTGGCGGGCACGGGGGCGGGGGCTCACCTTCTCTGTCAGGTTGTAGATGACTCGGGTCAGGGCCTCCGCAATCAGCCTGGTGTTGCGGGTCAGAGTCTTAGAGTCGACCCGGGACCTTTGGCAGAGTCAACAGAAACACGCGTAAGTATCTAGAATCCACGTCCGTAAAATCACCAAAAAAGCACAATCAGATTTCCAACGATAGCAAAAGCAAGAAAAGCGCAGCGTCCTAGGGGCGGGCGCCTGCTGAGCATCCGCCGAAGGACTGCCGGGCTCGGGGCCTGTTTCCTCAGCGCGGACGTGGGGGTGGCCGGGGGACCCACATCCGCCGTGGTCGAAGGCAGAGCTGAGGTGATGCCGTGTGGCGTGAACAGCGTTCCCCGCGTTCACCCCCACCCAGAACCCGGGGACGGGGCCTGCGCTGGAAGCAGGGCGTCCGCCGAAGTGGCCAATGCTGGAGGACAGCCCTATGTCAGACGGCGGATGTCCTCATGCGAAGGGGGAGACCCTCTGTGGCCAGGGGGGCAAAGACTGGGGAACCACAGGCCAGGGGACACCCAGCACCATGGGCGACATGCAGACCCGTAGAGGGGCTCGGGGGCAGAACAGCGCTGACCGCTGACGGGAGCAGGCCGCCGGGGCGAGCGGGGGTAGCGCTCTCCTTGGCTCTCACTCCCTCCACCCTGGAATGCCCTTCTCCTGGCCCACGCCCCTCAGCTCTGGCACCAACTCCTCCAGGAAGGCTCCCTGATGCCTCAGGAACAGTCAACACCCCTGCCCACACCTGTTCTCTCTCTGGGCCTCCTCCAGGCCCGGCTTCTCAGCCGCCAGCAGACGCACGGCCAGCAGCTGGGCTGGGCCCAAGGCTGGCCAATGAGTGCGCGTGGCCTGACCAGCCCAAGCCCAGCTCCGCGGCCGCCATAAAACCCCGGCCCTGCGGAGGGCTGGCACAACACCGGGAGAGGCGGACGGGGTGAAATCAGAGGTGCCCCGCGTCTTGACGAGAGGTAATGTGAGGAGGGAAGGGCGGGCGGGGCTCCTTGAGGAGGTACGAGGAGAGAGCCGTGCAAAGGCCCAGGGGCAGGAGCTTCAGCCTCTGAGCCGCAGGGCAGGCCAAGGTGCCCAGCATCTGAGGGTCACGTGTGGGGTCTGGACATCACACGTGGGGGCCAGGGGACCGCAAACCACTCACACGTGACCCCGTCCCCAATAAGGGGGGCTCAGTCACCCGACCCCGGGTCCTACCCACCGGACTCAGGCCAACCACCCTCCCCACCACCCGCATTTCGGGTTCGTTCCCTGCAGACGCCTGCATCCACACCGCGGCCCCTGAGATGGCGCACGGCAGCAGTGGATGGAGGGGAGGCCGTGCCCACCTCACGTCCATGATGCTGCTGCGCTGGCCGTCGCGGTGGCTCTCCAGGTGGGACAGGGTGAAGGCAGGCAGCCGGCGGATGGCGAAGCGCTCGTGCTCCCAGGCCAGGATGTCCTCCGCCAGGTTGATCTTCTTGTGCACCATGGAGAACCGGACCTCCGGGAACTGGTGGGCGGCCACCTGCGTGCGGGGGCGCTGTCAGGGTGGCGCTCCGCCCTGTGCTCCTGGCCCCCCGGCCGCCAGTCTCTGTGGAGGGGCCCCCCAGCCCTGGCTCGGGCCATGGATGTTTACACGGGGCCTTGACAGCCAGGAGGGTCCCAAGCCGCTCGCCGAACGACCCCGGCCCGGCCCCCAGCTCATGGGTGCCACGGCCCTGGGTTAAGCTGCGGGCAGGAAGGCACCTACCACCTCCAGCTCCCGCAGGAAGGCATGCTGCAGCGTCCCCTCCCGCGGCGGCTTGGACACGTGCAGGTGCAGGCTGTTCCCCCGGCCCACAGTGTCCAGGCACAGCACGAAGGCCACGTTGTCCTGGAGCAGGCTGGAGTCTGCGGGGCAGGCAGGGCTGGTTGGGACGGGCAGGAAGGGCCCCGGCCCCCCGGCCCCCCGGGGGCCACTCACCTGTGTGGTCCAGGTTGTCTTCCAGCCAGCGCTTTGTTCCCTGGTAGTTGAACTTGCCCCCTCCAGAGGCGAAGAAGAGAAGGTTGTATCTGGGATGGGCAGAGTGGGGGATCAGCTTTGAAGGACAGTGACCACGGCCCCGACGAGCAGGTGGTCTCCCCCCAAGTACTGAATCCTGGCCAGCTGAACCTCTGGGGGGCAGAGCCGTACCCACGGCCCCCACTCACTCGATGCCGGAGCACCCCCGGCTCTGACCACGGATGTCCCCAGATGGGCCCCTGCAGCCCCGGGGTCAGCCCCAGGCCCACGTGGAGGCAGGGGAGGGTGGCGGGCCCTCCATACAGACCCTGTGACTCCCGGGGTGTGCACGCGCCCGCACCCAGCGGCCCCCCCCGCAGCCCCGCCCGCGGGCCGTCGCGTACGCCGCGTGGGTGCGCTTGTAGGTGTACAGCCTGGAGAAGAGGCGGGCGAGCTCCAGCAGCACAGAGATGCCGCTCCCGTTCGAGTCGGCGCCGTGTGACAGCCACTGTGGGCAGGAGGGAGACAAGGCCGGCAGTCAACCCCAGCTCTCACCCAGCACCTGGCTGCCCCGCCCACGCAGCCGGAGCCGGCTCCCAGCAGCCCCACCTCGCCTCCAGATCACACGGCCAGTGCGCGGCTGACATCACGGCCCCACTCCAACCCCCGGGGGGACGGCACCCCGTGTCTGCGGGGCTGAGCGCCCAGGCACCCTGGGCCCTTCCAGCGCTCCTGCTCGCTCCCCAGCACTCTGCACCGTGCCCCAGAGCCCAGGGGGCTGCCTCCGTGTGGTCTCAGCGCCTGCCCCATGCTGCGCAGCACACCCCTGCACTGGAGGGGGGTCGGTGCGGGTTCCCTCCACTGCGGGAGCCCCCGACTCATCCGGATCCCACGATCTAAAGCAACATTCCCGGGGCGCCTGGGTGGCTCAGTCGTTAAGCGTCTGCCTTCGGCTCGGGTCATGGTCCCGGGGTCCTGGGATCGAGCCCCGCATCGGGCTCCCTGCTCTGCGGGAAGCCTGCTTCTCCCTCTCCCACTCCCCCTGCTTGTGTTCCCTCTCTCGCTGTGTCTCTGTCAAATAAGTAAATAAAATCTAAAAAAAAAAAAAAGCAACATTCCCGACAGCATGATAATTGGACCTTGGGACCCTCCCGAGGTTACGGTTCGTACACCGGTATATCACGTGTTGATAGTATTAAAATGTAGGGGGCGAAGGCAACACGACGCTCACAGAACCGGACACAGAAGCCACACGGGGTGTGAGTCCACGTGGGTGACACGTCCGGAACGGGCTCATCCGCGGACGGAAGGGGGCTCGGGGGGCCGGGGCGGGGGAGAAGGTGGGGAGTGACCGTTGATGGGGGCGGGGACGCTCAGGGAGGGACCCGGACATGGAAGGCCACACGGGGTGTGAGTCACGTGGGTGACACGCACAAAACAGGCTCATCCATGGACGGAAAGGGGGCTCGTGGGGGCCGGGGGCTGGGGTGTGACTGCTGATAGGGACGGGGCTTTGTTCTGGGGAGAAGGAATGTTCTGGAGTAGATGATTATGGTTGCACAACTCTGTTGAGTGTTGGACTAAACTACACGCTTTAAAAGAACAATTCAAACGTTCTGTGAATTCTACCTCAGAAAAAGTAAATAAATAAACGCTCCGCAGCAAGCGCTGGAGATTTGGACAAAATAATCTCACAAGGCTCCTGGTCAGGGGTGAGGGAGACTGAGGACCAGGCTGAGCATTTTGAGGTGACGGCTGAGGCCCTGGCCTCCCAGGCGGGGTGGCGCTCGGAACAGCCGTGCACCATGGGTGCCTCGGTCAGGACCTCACACCAGGCTGCCCCTGGGCAACCTCTTTGCTTCAGCTGATTTTTCTTCCAAAGCAAGACTTTCCTGATGAAGAGCAGGCACCGTTTACACTCTGCCGTGAGCCCTGACCTCGCTGCTGCGGCGGCGGCTGAGAGCATGGCCCGGGGGGAGGCCCTGAGACTTCCCTCCCCAGAGGGCGGCTTGCAAGGCTGACCCTCGGCGGCGTCTGGAACCGGACTCCGGGCTCCACCACCCTCGCTGCCGGGGCGCTCGGGTCCCTGACACGTCTGTGCAGACACGAGGTTCGGGCTGAGCGCCTGCTCCCTTCCCGGAGTCTGGGGTCCGGGCCCAAGCCGGGCAGAGGGGCCCGCGAGACCAACCCGCGCAGAGAACCGGGCGCTGGGTCTCTGCCGGCCCCCTGGAGACCACACCTCACACACGCGGTCCCGTCTCGTTGGGGGGAGCTAAGCGCGTCCTGTGGGACACCCCGGGAGAGGACTCTGGAAGCTCGCGCCTGGTGTCCCCGCCCCCGCCCCCCACGCCTCTGCCCTGAGCTCATTTGGCTTCCTAT